>NC_141157.1:39717936-39872489 GCF_053477565.2 Lygodium microphyllum | reverse complement strand
GGTAGGGTGAGAGCTATGATGTGTTTCATTGTGTATGTATTTTGTATCAGCTTGATGCTCCTTTTGGTTGTTTATGTGCAGATCTATTTGTGGGATTCGACGGGATGAGTTGCCCTATCCCATGGCTGCCAATGAGAGCTACTTTTTGGCTCCAAAAAAGTGCTAGAAAGTTACCAAAAAACCCAAAGTTCAGGAGAAAATTGAACCTCATTGAAGGCAGCGGATGCAGACAAGTCGATTTTAAGCAACAAGTCAGAGACGGGTTTCAAAAGCGCCTCGAAGATGGACCAAGCGCGATTTTTGATTTTTCATAATTTTTCTATATGCCAAATTGGATCTTGGGAGGTGCTAGGCAGTAGGGGACTTGGAGATGGACTACCAGAAATTTCCAAACTTTGAATTGGATGCGCGGGACGTGGGAAATAGGCCAGAAAAGAGGGCCAAAACTAAAAGGCCAAGTCTAAAAAGACTTAAGAGGTAAGAAAGGTTGTGACCCTTGGGAGCTCCCCTTGGGCCCCCCCAAAAATTTGAGGAATGGGGGGGGGGAGGGGGTGTTTTTCTAGTGTGCGTGGAGGAAATTGACGCCATGGCGACGCATTGCAGACGAATTGAGAGAGAGGGGGCCTTAAGCTAAGTCAGAAGTTGCACATACTCATAGCAACCGATAATAGCCATGGATTTTTTCCCCTTCCTATCACTGCCTCTCCCACGAGCAATGGCTACTTGGATGGTCTGCAAGAAATCTAGTCTTTCTCTCTTCTCCATCTCTCTCCCCTAAATGGTGCTTCACACGGCAAGAATCAAGAAGAGGATGTGATGACATATGCTTGTCTGGCATGAACCGAATCGCTCCACGATCGAGAGGAGGGTGAGGAGTGGTGCAAAGATCGGATGTCATAAGTGCACGTAGTGAGCGTCAGAAGGTCCCCAAGAACAAAAGAACTCTACGTTTTGCACACAAATCAATGTAAGAATCTTGCACGACATGAACAAGAGACCAATTGGGTGCAATCTCCCCCCATGTCTTGTGTGAGCGCTCCACAAAGCATGTATTTTATGTATTAATCATCTTCAAGCTCAAATAATAGCCCAAATTACAAAATAGCATGCTTTTGGCTTTTGAGTTTGCTTTTGTGCCAAATAGAAATAAAGCTAATGGGCGGGCGCCCAAGAAGTTAGGAGTACCCAAATACAATGTCCAAATACAAATATCTAAATCGTGCGCCCATGTGCATACAAAAATAATAAATAAATATCAAACGCCTTGATAAATAGGCACTACAAAATATAGGCACCATGCCTAAGGTATGCGCCCATCAAAATATTGACGATAACTGGAATACAGGCTATCCTCCAATTCTTTCCACTGCCACTGCTGCTATCTCTACACATCAACTGAAGCATTCACAATCGTTAGTAAAATAATACAATTAAACCGACAAAAATGAATACCTAGCAGTCTTCAGCTAAATAAATCAATTGGTTAGAAATCAATCCTAACCTTAATTTATTAGGAGTGTGCACTCTAAACTCATAAATGTTTATTAATTTAAATATGTATTTTGCGGAATCACCCGCTATGGAATCACCCATGTACACACTAAATTAACAAAACGCCCGAAAAGGATAGGCGTCCCCATCAACTTCTCCCACAAAGAATCCACTTTGTGTATGAGCCCCGGTAATAAAAGTTTACGGAATCCACCGTAAAACCTCACGGAATCCACCGTGTAATATGCCTCCTGGCATCATACCGCTGGGGTGGGATAGCAATTGTCCTCAATTGCTATTAGCTCAATGTGGAGCTAACAGAGTGGGGAAAGCATTTAAGTCTCTAGCGTGCATCCATTGGGCCGCTTCAACAGGATGGTTTTTAAACTTGACCAAATATCTAGAATATCTATGACCAGTTCTAGTGGTCATAAAATCAGTATCTATAATAGCTTCAGGTTCAAGGATTTCAGTCTCTTCATCTAACAAAGGTGGGTTTTCATAAACAGGGTATACAGGTAATTGGCCTCTAAAGGGTCGTAATCAACTAATATGAAAGGTGTTGTGAATTTTCCAATGTTGTGGTAGTTTTAGTTTAAATGCATTGTCATTGATTTTGTGTACGATCTTGAATGGTCCATAGAATCTAGGTGCTAATTTCACAACTGGGTGTTTATCTACACTTTGTAATCTATGTTTTTCTATTCGTAACCAAACATAGTCATCAACTTTAAAATTCATGGCCTGTCTTTTCTTATTTTCTTACTTTGTATATGATTGCTGGGCTTTGGCAATCATATCTTTAACTTCATCAAAAATAGTAGCGTGCATGTTAGCAATATCATCAGCAGTCTGAATTTTATTTGATAATGATGCAACAGGTATAGGCAATCTATAACCATAAATAACTTCAAATGGTGCTTTCTTTGTAGTTATGTGTGGTGTATTGTTATATGCAAACTGAAGTAAATGTAGATATGTATCCCATGTATGTGGTTTTGAAATAGTGTAAGCACGTAAAATATCTAAAATAGTATTGTTAGTAGCTTCTGTTTGACCATTTGTTTCAAGATGAAATGCAGATGAAAAATCAATCTTTGTTCCTAAGTTAGCAAACAAAGTAATCCAAAAAGTATTGCAAAATCTAGAATCACGATCAGAAATAATAACTTTTGGTAAACCATGATTAGTAAACACAGTTTTTAAAAACAATTGAGCTGCTTGAGATGCAGTTAGAGTTTTCTTGCATGGAATGAAATATGCTTGTTTGCTAAACTTGTCGACAACAGTCCAAATCATATCATGGTTAGCTTTAGTGTTAGGTAAACTAGTAATAAAATGCATAGAAATCTGTTCCCATGGTCGTGATGGAATGAATAAAGGCATTAGTAAACCATATTGTTTACCATGATGTCTTTTAACTCTTTGACAAACTAAACATTCAGAAACAAAGTTAGATACATCAATGTCCATATGTGGCCAATAAAAATCTTCAGTCAATGTACGCAAAGTAGATATAATATCTCTATGACCTTGATATGGAGGACAATGAATCTCATGCAAAAGAAATGATCTAAATGGAACTGTCACACATAATTTCTTTTCATAAAACATGAATCCATTATTGTAAGACAGTGAATCAATAGGAATCTAATTATTTGCAACTAATTTATTCCAATCAGCTTGAAAAGTAAGATCCTGATAATAAGTATGTTTCATAGGGATAAAGGAATCAAATGATATCACGGAAATATTATGAATTATCGGTCTTCTACTTAAAGCATCGGCTACAACATTCTCCTTTCCTGGTTGATATTGTATAAGGGGATGAAAACTTTCAATGAAAGTTGCCCATTTAATATGTCGGTCAGATATTTGGGGTTGACTAAGGAGATGTCTAATACTTTGTTGGTAAGTTTTGATCATAAACTCAAAACCCATTAAGTAATGTTTCCATTGTCGTAAGGCTTATACTACAGCTAGCAATTCTTTATCATATGTAGAATATTGAAGTTCAGATGGATTCAGTTTACAACTAGAGTAGGCTATGGGATGATTATCTTGCATAAGTACGGCTCCTATTCCAGATCCGCTAGCATCAGTAACTACTAAAAAGAATGCTCTATTGAAATCAGGTAGTTGTAATACAAGAGCATGGGTTAATGCATGTTTCAATAAATCAAAAGATTTTTTGTTGATTATCAGTCCAATTATATACAATACCCTTCTTTAAAAGTTTAGTCAAAGGTAATGCAAGTAATGAAAAATTTCGCATAGACTTTCTATAAAAACTAGCAAGACCTAGAAAAGAACATAACTCATGCACATTTTTGGATATGGGCCAATTTAAAATTGCTTCTATCTTTTTAGGGTCAACCTTAATACCTTTTGATGAAACAATATGTCCTAGATATTTAATTTCTATTTGAAATAATTCACTCTTTTCTGGATTAGCATACAATTGATTATCTTTTAACAACTTGAAAACTAAAGACAGATGTTCATAATGCTCATTCTCATTTTTACTGAATACCAATATATCATCAAAGAATACTATAACACAATGCTGATATTTCAAAAATATGTGATTCATCATTCGACTAAATGTAGCAAGTGCATTAGTTAAACTGAAAGGCATCACTAGAAATTCATAGTGTCCAAATTGTGTTCTAAATGCAATTTTGAATATATCAGATTTATCCAATCTCACTTGATAATAACCAGATTTAAGATCTATCTTACTGAATATAGCAGAACCTCGTAGTTTATCCATAAGACCATCTACCCTAGGAATCGGATATCTATTCTTAACTGTAATTTTATTTAGGGCACAATAATCAATGCACATGCGATAAGTATTATTCTTCTTCTTTACTAATAAAACAGGTGCACCAAATGGAGAACTAATAGGTCTAATTAATCCTCTGTTAAGCAATTCCTCTACTTGATTTTGAATTTCTTTCTATTCAATTTGGTTATGCCTATATGGTGCTTTACATGGTGATTGTGTACCTGGAATTAAATTTATTTTGTGATCTTCAGGTCGTGAAGGTGGTAGTCCAGGTGGTAAATCATCAGCAAAACAATCTTTAAATTGAGCAAGAAATTGTTTATGCCTAGGATGCATATGTTTTTCTTTAGCTTGAAGTTCATTTACCCAAATTAAATAATATTTGCTACTTTTACGTAATGCACGTTTAGCTTGAGTATGAGTAAGCAGTGGAAAATTATTAGAAGCATGCATACCATGCAAGGTAATTTATTTTCCTTGAAAATAAATTTTAATTGAATGCGTGGAATAATCTATGTCAGGATTATACTGATGACGCCAAGGCATACCTAAGATAATATCACTAGACTGTAAAGGTACAACTAGGAGATTCCTTTGTTTAGTGTATTCACCAATTTTAATTTCTAAGTTATACACCTCTTGTGTTCCATTATATCTTGTGCCTAGGAATGCTGCTTTAATGGATAATGTGTAGAAACAGTTTGTAAATTCAATTCTTTCACTAACTTTGCAGAAATAAAGTCATGTGTGCTTCCATCATCATGCAAAATAATCTTTTCTTTACTATGCACAAAACATTTCATTGTCAACAAAGAATGTGGAGTTGGCATACCTGGCAAAGTATCTGAAGGAGTACCAATGTTGTCATCATCTTCTGTAAAGTCAGGCATTTTCTCACGTTCTTCATCTTCCATTGCTCCAAGATAATTGATATGGACAGGTGGCTTTTTCCATTGGCAATTGGCTGCTAGATGTCCAGGTTGATGGAATTTGTAACAAACTATGGGTTTGGCTTTAGATACATTGTTGGTAATGGCAGGAAGTCTAGGAATATTGGGATTTGGCTGTGAGGATGGCTTAGGGTTTTTATTGGTATTTGATGGCAAAGCAGGTGGTCATGTCCAAGACTTACGGAATGAAGATGGAAGAAAACGACTTTGATTGAATCTTCGAAATGGAATTGTTGTGGACGCTTGTCTCTTGCTCGAATCTTGTCTTCAGTGTCATGAGCCAAGGAAATTGCATCTTCAAGGGTTGTAGGCTTGAACATATTGACTTCAGCATAGTAATGTCCAAGTAGGCCAGACATAAACTTGCATTTGTGAGTCTCTTCAGGTACATCTTCGAGCATGAGTAATTGTAGTAGGGCATTCCAAAAACATTCAATGTATTGGGAAATAGGTTCACGATCTTTTTGCTGTAGAAGATCCCATTGCTTTATGGCTTTTTCATGGAATTGAGGAGGAAGGAAATTCTGCAAAAACTTCTTTTTGAAACGCTCCCAGGTAGTGGGACAATCAATGCTCTTGCGAACCACAGTCCACCATAGAGATGCTCGATCGACTAAATGATTAGTGACACATTTAATTTTGTCTTTTTCAGCATATGTCTCTTCATGAAAGTAATCATCAAACTGACTGATAAATGCAATACAGTCTTTCCATCTCGAGATCCATTGAAAGTACGAAATTTGAAGTTTCTTTTACTTATCTTTGTTTCTTTGTGGATGGATTGGGCTTCGAGTGTCGCATCGATGGTACGTCGAATAAGATCTTTGGGTTGCGGTCCATCTTTGTCAGTGGTAGTTTGTTGCAAATTGGCCAATTGAACTTGCAAAGCTTGTCGGGCTCTTCATTCTTCATCAAACTGCATCATAATCAAATCCAATTTTTGTTCCATCGTTGGTTCGCGAAGATCACCTTCAGCCATTAAATCGTCCATGTGTTGTTTCGTCATCCTGTAAAAACCCAAAAGACCTCACACTCTCAAAATCTGATTAGCGGGATGAGTGTAGCTCAAAATCGGGTATACAAGGCTTATATATTTTTGTTTGCCTTTTATAGTCTTTATCTTTTGCGGTTGCGGGATTCGTTATCTTCATAGAAACTGCGTATGAACTGTGTATGACCTTCTGCGTTTGCTGAAACTGGTTCAACAAGTCTGCAAATAGGAACAGGGTCTTCCAGAGAACAATTCCGTGTTTCTGTGCTTCTGCGCAGGAACAATCTTTATGGGAGTAATTGAGATAAGTTTGTTTTGATCCTCTATGACTTAGTTGATTTGTAGGAGTTGTAGACTTGGAAGACTTATGACTTAAAGCTTATGTGACTAAGCTTTGTAGAGACTGGCTGTCGTGAATTTCGTTTTTTAGGGGGGGTGTTTTTTTTTGCGCCGATTCTGACAAGAAGATGCCGCTGCCGCCCGTCGTAAAATTCGTAGTTTGAAGCTTTAATAAGCTTCTTTAAAGCTTATTGCTAAGCTTAATTAACTTTGAGATAAAGCTTTTTAACTTTGTAGCTATGGAGCTTACTGTGACTGTTGAAAAAAAAACATATTGAAGAAGGAGATGTAGAAGTGGTCCTTTGCCTCCTTAGGCCAGTCCTTCGCGATCAGAGGCTGCAGATAGGGGTTCTTGACCACCAGAAATTCACCAGTGTCGACTGTTCGCGATACTGACTGTAGAGCTCGTTCGTTCTAGGAGCTCTGCCTTCGTGCAAGATGGTAAGCGATTGGAAGCTCTTGATCTCAGCTTCGCTCTGATACCACTGATGCACAGATCGGATGCCGTAAGCACATGTAGTGAGCGTCAGAAGGTCCCCAAGAACAAAAGAACTCTACTTTTTGCACACAAATCAATGTAAGAAGCTTGCACGACATGAACGAGAGACCAATTGGGTGCAATCTCCCCCCATGCCTTGTGTGAGCGCTCCACAAAGTATGTATTTTATGTATTAATCATCTTCAAGCTCAAATAATAGCCCAAATTACAAAATAGCACGCATTTGGCTTTTGAGTTTGCTTTTGTGCCAAATAGAAATAAAGCTAATGGGCGGGCATCCAAGAAGTCAAGCGTACCCAAATACAATGTCCAAATACAAATATCTAAATCGTGCATCCATGTGCATATAAAAATAATAAATAAATATCAAATGCCTTAATAAATAGGCGCGATAAAATATAGGCACCATGCCTAAGGTATGCGCCCATCAAAATATTGACGATAACTAGAATACACGCTATCCTCCAATGCTTTCCACCGCCACTGCTGCTATCTCTACACATCAACTGAAGCATTCACAATCGTTAGTAAAATAATACAATTAAATCGACAAAAGTGAATACCTAGCAGTCTTTAGCTAAATAAATCAATTGGTTAGAAATCAATCCTAACCTTAATTTATCACGAGTGCACACTCTAAACTCATAAACGTTTATTAATTTAAATATGTACTTTGCGGAATCACCCGCTATGGAATCACCCATGTACACGCTAAATTAACAAAACACCCGAAAAGGATAGGCGTCCCCATCAAATTCTCGCACAAAGAATCCACTTTGTGTATGAGCCCCGGTAATAAAAGTTTACGGAATCCACCGTTAAACCCCACGGAATCCACCGTGGCACGGAATCCACCGTGTAATATGCCTCCTGGCATCAAGGAGAGATGTTCAACATTGAAGATTTGCTAATGGTCGGTTCGTTGGCAACCCGAAAAAATAATTAAAAAAACATGCAACATGCAAGTAAGCAGTATGCGTCATTTTTATAAAGGAAATTTGCTTCTTTTTTATGTTTGATGGTCTAAATGAAATTCATATGGAACAAAAATTTGTTTAGTTCTTATTTGCATTATGATTGAGGGTTGTGTATAAAATAAATGTAGGCCTGTAATGATAAATAGTTGTAATAATTAAATTACAACCCAAAAAGTGTATTTTTAGAGTAAAAATGAAGATTTTGTTGGTTTCAGGTGGGCAAAAGAGATGCACTTGGGATAAAATTTTGATAAAAACCATTTCTCAGTTGTCATAATCAATCACTAATCATAGATTAAAAAATAAACTATTTTAATGTATAAATAAATAGTGAAAATAGCTAAAAATAAGAAAAATTAGGTTTTTTGTGACAAATAATTGAGAAAAAATATGATTAATTTTCATGCATGTTTGGAAAGGTTGAGGCATGAGGTTAAGCCTCAACTCACCCTTTTTTTTATGTTTTAGTGCATCTTTATTGATTTTTATATCGAAAATGACAAAAAACAAAACCCTATACCTATGCAACGCAGCACAACCTAAACATTAGAGGGAAAGTGTGGGGTTAAGAGATTAAGAATATTGAGAAGTTTGGATATTTGAAATATTTGACTGTGCATTTCATTTAGAATCGCAATATTTCAATTTAAGGGGCTAGTAGTATGAGAAATCAGTGCTAGTGTTTATACATCGAAGCATATGTTTAGTGAAGATCATGAAAGGGCTATTTTTCCACATCAAAAAATGCTAATTTGATAAATATTGGTTGTGTACTAGGATCATATGCACTATGCATGACGTATGACATGGTATCAGTCTTGGATTGCATAGCAATTGTCTTCCTAGGACATGACTTATACGTGGAGTGGAAAGGAGCTTAAGATGTAGATTAGTTGTACGGTTTCCCTGGGAATGTTTGGTGAGGATCTATATATTCTTGGATTGTACAAAACAAGAAAAGAGTGGAGTTTGTGCGTTATGTCTCATATGTTAGGCAACGCATCTTGGGGCCGATCCCTGAGATGTAGGAGAGCTACAGTGGAGTCGTGGCAATCACCCAAGAGGTGCTTCCCTATGTTTGTGCTATGAGGTATTATACCTATATGTTATGGGATATCCCTTTGAGGAGATGGGAGGGTAAATGTTGGATTGTGTTCTATTACAAAAGCAAAATTGACATTAGTAGTCAGTGTAGTGTGAGTCTTAGACACTCCTGGCATGTGTGGGGTGTCTTGTGTGTCTTAGAGATTCGGCTAGTGCTAGAGAGCCAATGTCGGGCCCATTTTAGGCCCTGACAAGAGCAGTAGATCCATGTCTCTATCTCACTAGCAGAGGTAATTTTGGAAGCTGTTTATGGTTTTAGTAGAAGATATTTACCCATTGAGAAGGACTTTGCTTCTTTTGGGAGTTGGGCTATAGTGCCCATTATCAAGGACTATACCTCTGTTTTATTGGGAAAGATGTGTTTGATAGCCTCTCTCATTTGTTGATGTACCATTTATAACTTTGTTGGAGGATTCTGTTAAGACTTCAATAGAGGTGGATCCATTACCTTTTTGTGAGCCATACAACTTTACTACCACCTTGTTTGGTCCTCTACCCAAGGTCAAGGGTCCCTTGAACCAATCCATCTGTGCTCTTGCTTCAAAAAGCCATGGTCTTCCTAGTAGCAAAGGATATGAGGTTCCATAGGAATTTGGTTTTACCACCAAATAGATTAGCCAATAGTCTCTTCCCTGCCTAAGTTTTCTTCACATATGGGAGAATGTCCAAAGGCTTAATTTTACTTTGGTCTACTAGTATAATAAGCAACTGTGTAGGCTACATACCTTGCAGGCCTCGATCCTTCATTGCCATATACGTTATTGTGTTTAGATGAGCCTTCCTCAATCAATGCATCTACAATAACACATCCTTTAATCCAAATGCCAATCTATGGGGTGCCAGGATCCAGGATGGCGTAAGCCACATCCACTTCTTTTATTAGCTCTGGGCCTTATTGGACTTAGTGGCACTTGTGGGAGCAATCCTCAGGCCATGTCTTCTTGTAAGTATTCTTTTAAATTTCTTTCAACAACAGCTAGGGGACTATATCAGCAATTGTCAAAATGTTAAGTTTTGTTTGAAGGTGTCTAGGTTTTACTCTTTGTTTGAGGTAAAGGCACATGTGCTTACTCACACTATATATTAGTTATAGTGACAGTACCCACACCATGTATTAGTTACCTTGTGCACTTGTATACTGTAGGTGGTGGATGTCTGTCCTTGTGCACTTGTATATTGTAGGTGGATGTCTGTCCTTATCACTTTATTCTTTCAGTGACATTTGAATAAAGGGAAGGCCTATCACACATTGTGACTCTTGGAGTTCCCACATCTTCTCTCTCTCTCTCTCTCTCTCTCTCTCTCTCTCTCTCTCTCTCTCTCTCTCTCTCTCTCTCTCTCTCTCTCTCTCTCTCTCTCTCTCTCTCTCTCTCTCTCCTTCCACCATAGCTGTTACTTTTTCTTCATGCTTCCACTTTAGCAATCACTCCCTTCAACTAGTATCAGAATGATTGCACCAACATTAAGGAGATCAACCCAACATTGCTTCAGCTTTTGTGGAGAATACCTATAGTTCAAAGGTTTCATTGGCAACCATAGCCTCACCATTCAAGGTTTGTATTGATTATCCATTGCTCCAAAACTCATCATGACCTCTTAAGCCTTGATCTAGGACCTTGTTTGAGGTCATTCATCACTATTTTGAGCCCTACTATAGGCAACAAAGGCAGCAGCAACTCCATGCCAATTTGCACCTATTTTCAAGGGAACACCATATTAGAGATTTTGGGAATCTCCCAAGTCCCACTTTCAAATAAGAGGTAAAGATTTCACCATGTGGCTAAATCTTAACTCATGCTTCAAAGTGAAAACTTGGAAAGACAACCTACATAGTAATTAGGGTAAACTTCACTTTCAAGTAAGGAGATAAGATTTGACCATGTGGCCAAATATTAACTATATTGGGAATTTCCAAACTATATGAGAATTCCCAAATTCCCTAATATAGTGTTGGGGCTGATTGGGACAACAGTTCTCCAGTATGTCCTCCACATTGGGCTACTCCGTTGAGCACTTGAAACTCCTTTTGGATGATCAAAATTGGCCTTGGCATTGGCTTTAGTCCTTAATATTGATATTGGTCAACTTGTATTTAGCTCATTGACTATGTATTCAACATATAATTTGTAATAATAGGGTAGCCCCCTGTCTTTGATGTCTCCTGATCATTGTCATGCTCCTTTGATGCCTAAATGGCTATGTATGATGCTACCATGTTCAAGGAAGATATGTGTATTCTTTGACATTATTTTGGAGATGATCTGAGCATTTTTCTTGCTCAGTTTGATAGTAATTTGGTTGTTGTAATAAGAAAGGCTGAATCTCATTTGGTTAATGGAATACATACCTATTACTACTCGGGTGCTTACTAACTATTCGCGATAATATACCAATGCTTATGCTTGATGTCACATGCCATGGCATAGTTCTGAAATTCCTTTGAGCAATGATTGAAACTCATTTTGATTCGCATTGTTTGTCATTGGCCTATAGCAAGCATTCTTTGAGACAATTTATGCCTATTATCATCAGGTGATATTTGGGCAATCCTCTAGGATGTTTATGTTTGCTATGGATGACACATGTCTTGGCTATTCTTGATGAGCATTTGGTGTCATCAGTGACTTGAATTTGGGTTACTCTTGAGCTTTGGACACTTGAATTTGGTTGTTAGTTGAATGCTACAATGCATGCTTTTCCATGACTACTTTGACTTGGATGCTAGAATGAATGCTTTGCCGTGACTACTTTGACTTGGATGTTATAGTGAATGCTTTTCCATGACTACTTTGACTTGGATGCTTTGGATGTATGCCATTGGATCTTGGATGCCAAATGTTATGTACTTGATGTATTTGAGCTTTGCCTACCCATTTGGCATCTAACTTTTCTTCCAATGGGAGCAAGTCCATTTACACTTGATTTTAGATAGAGCTTTTGGTTATGCATTTGAGCTTGACTTTTGGAATAGTAGGATATTCACATGTACATGCTCTCTTTAAATGCTATACGTCTACATTTTATGCCTTGAGGACTAATTTGATTTGATCTTGTCTTATGTATGTTGGTTGCTAGAGTTTCTTACATATCCACATGATGCAAGATATCACTTGGCAATTCTAGTTTGTCATGTATAAGTGATAGCTCAGTTTTGGCTTATTTTGATTATTTCTATAATTTATTTATAGAAAATTATAATTATAGATTTTGGCAATTTTCATGAGGACAATCACTTTCGATTGAAATTCATTTGTTCATACTTTGTGGATAGGTTCTTGGTTTAGTAGATCCTCTTGTTTCTTAGCTTGATCTTGCAATGGTTTTGGGGTTGATTTGTAGGTTATCATAGCAAGATGTCTTGCCCTTTTGTGCATTTACTTGGTCTCATTATGGTTGGTAGCTTAGATTATAGTGCTATCTTTAATATTGACAAGTTGGATGGCACCAACTGTAGCTACTGGAAGGCCCAAATCATCTAGCAAGTTTTAGAGTAGAAAATGTAGGTTAATCCTTTGAAATATGAGGGTGTCAAGCCCAAACATATTGATATAGAGGATTGAGCTGAATTAGATGAGCTATGTAAGTCTACCATCATATTTTCCCTCTCTAAGCACATGTTCTGTAGTAATGGGTAGTCCACATGGGACTTATGGAATAAGATTCACAATATCTATGATAAGCAGAGTTCCATTTCTCAGATATATTGACTAAAATAACTCATGGACCTTTGCATGAAGGAGAGAACTTCCATGTTAGCCCAATAAAATGAGTTTCATTATATTCTTATCCATTTGTCTTCATAGGGGGATTGAATTCAAGGGAAATATCCCCCCTTGTTCCTCTTGGTTACACTGCTTGAATCATGGGATACATTTCGTATTGCTATGTGTGTAAACATGCCTACTCATAGGCTACAATTACAAGGTGTAGAGAAGGAACTCTTGAATGAAGAAGTTAATAGAAATAATATTGATGCTTTTTGCACCTCTCATGCTTTGATAGTTAGAGGAAATAATGGTAGGAGCAGTAATGATCACCATGGAAGAGACTCTTAGCAGTCTCATTCTCAGTCATATGGACTATCTTACAGTAATAAGTCCCATGGCCATATATCATCATTGACTTGCCAATTATTATGGGAAAGAAGGGAATATTCAGCCACAATGCCATAAAATGTGTAAGGACAAGTGTAAGGAAAAGGGCAAGGGTAAAGTATCGGATAGAAATTATGATCATAGCATTGTCACTAGCAAGTCACGCCTTAAGATTGAAGAGATTAATGTCATGTAGACTAATTTCATGATGATTTTATACATGCAACTCCTTCTTTTGATACTTCACAACTGATTGATGCTTTGTTTGGGTATACTCAATATTGGCTGATATATTCAGGGGCTTCCTTTCATGTAACCCCACATAGAGAGTGGTTCCATTCTTATCACAATTTGACTGGATATATTCATTCGGGTAATGAATTGGCATTAGAGATAGTTAGTATTGATGATGTTGTTCAGGTTGCATGTTTACTCTTCATGATGCACATCATGTACCGGCTCTTACAAAGAGCCTTATCTCTTCCCTGGCACTTTGAATGATGTAGGTTATGTAGTTTCTTTTGGTGGTTCCTCATGGAAGATTAGCCATGGGAATCTTGTCATTGCATGTGGTATTGAGTCCCATATACTCTATCCCTTGCTTGTATCTAGGTTACTTGACTATATTTTGGTAGTGGACATAGTTCCACATGTATCTCTTTGGCATCCTCACCTTGGACACATGTCCTTGAAAGGAATGAGAATGCTTACCCATTTGTAGTATCTTTTGTCCCTTTACTATAAGTGATTTGAGTTTTGTGATCATTGTTTATATCATAGGCAAACACGTAATACACATAAAAAGTCTAGTTGACAAACATGGGTGAGCTATTGGCTCTCATTCATTTAGATGTATTTGGTCCCATGCCCTACAAGTCAGTAGGTGGTGCAAAGTAATTCATTACCTTCATTAATGAATATATGCATAAGGCCTAGGCATATCGTATTAAGCAAAAATCGAAAGACTTGGCCACTTTTTAGCGTTGGCTTTCTTTGGTTCTCACTAGTCTGTGTATGGACTGAAATGCCTAAGGTCAAATAATAGGGGTGAGTATGTCTCTAAAGCCTTTGAGAATTTTTGTGATGAGAGGGTATTAAGCATCATTTGACCACCCTATACACCCCACCCTAGAATGGTATGGTTGAGTGCATGAATATGACAATTCAGGAGCAAGTTTGTAGTATGCTTAGCCATGCAAGGTTACCACAATATTTTTGGACGGAGGAAGTCATTACTACCATACACTTGATCAATAGGTCTCCATGTACTACTTTTGACTATCAAGTTGTAGAAGAGGTATAGTTTGGAAAACCTCCCTTATATGCTCATTTGCATGTCTAATTGTGAGGCTTTCTGCCATGTATCCAAGGACAAGTGCAACAAGCTAGATCCTAAGTCTAGGAAATGCATATTTTTTTGTTATAGAGATGCAAGTGAGATGGGTTATTGCCTATGGGATCTACAGGCTTGGAAGATTATTCATAGCATGATGTTGTTTTCTATGAAAAGAAAATGCATACGCATCCTGAGCATGTCATTGAGATGTAGACAGTGATATTTCAAGAGGAGCCTCCTTCTACTATACAGCTAGCTAGATAGCATGTCGCAATGTGATGCTCCCCTAGCCCAAGTTTCTGATGCTTCACACAAGATGTCCAAGCCCCACATGCTATTTTGAGTTAATCTACTAGAGATGAACAACATCACAATTTGAGCTAGCTAGACAAATGCTGCAACAGCTGATGCTCATGTGGCCCAAGTTTCTGATGCTCCATAGGATGTCCAAGCCCCATAATCTATTTTGAAGAAATCTACTAGAGATCGATGACAACATAGTTTGAGCCCTCTATGAATTATAATATTAAGGTGAGAGATGTTGGTGAGCCTCTTACTTATGATGAGGCCATGCATAGAGGTGATATTCACTCTACAATCAGCCTAGCAACTCTAAGTAGTCATAGTCCCAACTTGATTATCAATCTAGAGTCTAGGAAGTTTAAAGTGTTGCTAGATTTGGCACAAAGCATAACAAACCCACCCTAGGAGAAAAATAAAAAAGTTACGTGAGAAGACCCACAACCCAATGGAGAGAATAAATTGGATAGTAGGCTTAGAGGTCAAAGAGAAAATCTACTTGAAGCTCATCTTGGCAAGCAAAAAAGTCAAACTCTAGATACCCACTCTGATAAATCTCACAAGGAGAATCTTGAGGATCAACCTAGACAGAGGTAGAGTACAACCCCAGATGCTAATTGTGGAGGTAGTGGAAGCTAAAAAGAGGTAGTGGAAGTTAAACCCTGCAATAGTGGAAGGGAACATACCAAGAACTTTGGCTATTTTGGACTCATTTGAAGCATCAACAAGATTGGGCCATATCAATATCACTATTCCATTAGGTGATTTACTAAACCTAGTGCCAGATTTCAAAGATCATCTCTTGAAGATGATTCAATCCAAGCACTTGATATTGCCAAAACCAAAAGTAGTGGCCATGATGGCCCATGCAATCTGCAAGATCTGGCAACAACCACTTCTAGGACACCTCTTGTCTACGTGATCCAACCATTTCAATGATACCTCTTGGGTGTAAGGACCAGATAATCCAGAACATGTTGCTTGATAGCAGATCAAAGGTGATTATCATCACATTGTCAACCTGCCAACAATTGAGATTGATAGAATGGGAGCGATCCCCCTTCCTAGTGAGGATAGCCAATCATCAATGAGTAAAACCTTTGGGCATTATCATGTCGGTACTTCTAAAAATTAAAGTAGTCCAATTTCTACTTTCTCTAGTAGTCTTGCATATGGATCATGTTAGCAAATATTACCCCCTCCTATTAGAATGGCCTTGGCTATGTCAAGTAGTCATAACTAGGATAAGGATAAACTGCCTATCCAAAGAAAGTAGCACAAGGTAACAACCTTCTTGACCAATGTTGCCCCACATTATTGACTAGCTATAGCATAAATAGTCAACCTAGTTGAGGACTTAAGTGATGATGAAGAAGAGGAGTTCCTAAAGGCTAATGCCAACCTAGAATCCTAGTGTCTTATTAGTGTTCTCCAAATCAATGAACCCTAGATTCTACAGCATCAAGTCCCAGAAGAACAAAAATAGAACAATAGTCCTGACAATTCTGGAACTCAAAGCTTGGACTACATAGAAAGCAACACCAACACTAATTGGATTACTAATTTTGACATCAGTGAAATCCTAAATCAATAGTATGAGTTTGAATCATAGATGCAAAAATTAAGAAGAGTAAAGGAATATGAATTGGACATAGTTTATCTAGGTCCAAAAACCACTAAATTAGTCAAGATCAATGCTAAATTGCAACCACCCTTTCATCAAGGATGTATTTGCATGGGAATGTTATGATATGAAATGTATGGATCTTTGTTTCTATTAGCATTGGATTCCTCTAAAATCAAATGTTGTTCCAAATTTGGTCCCATATCTCTAGAGGCATACACAAGATAAGTATATCTTCATGACAATAGATTATTACACCAAATGGGTTGAAGCATGGGCCCTATTAGACAACGTGGCGAAGTCAATTGCCAAATGTCTCTTTGACGATATCTTCATAAGATATGGTACTTCCATCAAACTTGTTTATGGCAAAGATACACAATTCATATATAAGATAATCAAGGAGCTCACATCATTCTTTCTAATTGTACAACATAAGAAATTCTCTCCTTACTACCCACCACAAGCTAATGGCCTAATTGAGTCCACCAACAAAGTCTTGTGCAAAATATTAACCAAATTGGTAGACCAAAATAGAAAATATTAGGATACTAAGGTTCTTGAAATACTATGAGATTTTGGGATGTCCTTCAAAATCACCATCTGCATGACTCTATACAAGCTAGCATTTGACTTGGAAGCCATTATCCCCATTCTAGATGGAAGCCATCGCCCAATCCGAAGAAGATCAAATCCACAACACTTACATCCTATCTAAAGTCCAAGCCTAGAAAAAACACCAAGTCAATTGACTGTCCAAAAAACTGTTGTTCTGAAAGGGCCAAGTCATCCTAGTCTTTAAGACCTAGATGGAAAAACATTTTGACAAGTTCAAATTTCGATGGAGTGGTCTTTTTTGGGTCTTTTCATTATTCCGATACTAATTCATTTTATTTGATAAATTTATAGGGCAAGATGCTATCGAAACCTATTCATGGATTCTCGATATGGCGTTACCATATGAAGCCTTCCAATGCTCGTTCCCCATTTGCCTGAGTTCCCCTAGCCCTCCTTCCAAACTAGATTTGGGATTGTCTTCTCCACTAGTCACCTGCCTATAGACCAAATTGGATTTATAAGTCACTAGTCCTACTGATGTGACACTCATTTATGGTGTTCAATCATTTGACGATATCCTTGATGGTGGCATGGTTCCTCGGAAATCTCATTCTCATCATACTCGCTTATGGATTGCTTTGTTGATGTGGCATACATGCATTGGCCATAAGTCTTTCATATTAAATCCATAGCCTTTTTAGGAAGCTTTTCTCTATCACAAAACATATTTGCGATCTCTCATTTGTAATCATTGCCTTAGCTTCAATAGCTACTCTCTCCATGTCCTCTGTACATTACTCTTCTTAGGTACTGCTTTTGTGGTAGACTTCCAACTCACCACACCAAGGAGATATATCGGCCTACTATTGTGTCCATCAACAACACACCATAATGGTTTGATACCATATAGCTTACTCACTTTTTCACCCTCCCATGGAACTTTGTCCCAATTCATTGGAAAACCCTATCTAGCTTGACAAAAGCACCACCGTCTATCTCCAAGGCCGTAAGTATAACCTCTCCACTCACCACATATAGGTGAAACTAGCTCTGCGAGACCAAGGCACCAACTCTCTCCAGTAGAATAGATTCTTGGTCCCATTATTAACAAAGAGTACTAGCTAAGCAACCTCCTTATGCAACAAAAATTGAAGCAAGAGGCCTTCAAGTTCATGTTTGAGGTCTTCTACCTGTAAGAAGGCATTCAACTTCTCAAAGAAGGTAGCTTCCGTATTCTTTCTTTTTCTATTGCTATTGCCTAGACTCATATCCTTTGGGAATGCCCCTTTGTTGAGGCCAAATATGTTGCCCATGTCCACCGTCAAGGCCATGAAGGTGATGTGCATGCAATAGTTCACTCTACTCTTTCCACCACCTTCTCTGGTTGACTCCCCCCTACTTGCCTCATTAGTGGATAAACACCCCTCAGTCTTATCCTAAGATAGGAACCGCTTCAAAGCCCATCCCTAAGCCCATGGAGAAACCCATAGAGAAAAATAAAGGACTCAAAGGGGAGGTTCCATGCACCATAGAGAACACCAAAGACTAAGTCCTCAAAAAGGGGGATTGACTAGAGGATGCCCTCGATCAATAGGTTACCACCCTAGATCGCTCCCACAAACCCTCGATCAATAGGTTGCCACCCTTGATCGCTCCCACAAACCCTTGATCAATAGGTTGCCACCCTAGATCGCTCCCACAAACCCTCAGTCATCATAGCTCTAGGCAAAAATGTCACAAAATTCTTGGATTAGTGACATATAGTCCTTCATTTCTTCCAAAGTGAGCATGGATCCTAATTTTATTGGTCGTGGATCACCCAATGTACCAAGGTCCAACTTACTCACATCCACATCTCTTATCCTATCTTGACCTTCAATCGGCTCATTTAAAGTCACTTGGTAGACACATCCTCTATAGTGAACCTCTCTTTTGATTTGTCACTTGATAATGGCTCACTACTAGATGGATTTTCTAATGCATATAATTCTAATGATGAAGATAAAGGTACTCTCTCACTTTGAGAAGATTCAGGATATGCATCCTTTATTTATCGCACGCTCGGGCACATCTGCCAAAAATCAAATGACCGGCGGGTATATCAACTTGTCAGTCGGATTGCAAGATCCATGGCCTTCCTAAAAATACTTGATAGCTTGGGAACCTTGCAAACCTGATAACCCTAAAGTCCATAATACATTCCACATTAGCAACGATCACCTAGACTTTAGTAATGCAACCTGCAGGTTACCTTAAACTATCATCAGTCATTTGGAGAATTGTAGAGGCATCCATTTGGATTTCCAATCCTAACCTTTCCATCAATTTTGAAATCATAATGTTGATAGAGGATTTTGTGTCCAAAATGGTATGTTCCACTAATATGTCATCCATGTATGCTACTACTCTTGGGCAATGCTTTTCACATGTTCAAACAAATTATCTCCTACCCGAGCTATTCCCAAGTGCTCAATGATATACCTAGTATGAAGAATCTTCTTGAACTCTTTATGCACTCTTGGATATAATGTGATCAACTACAGGAGTTTCACATCGGGCTTTACCTCGCAAAGATAACTCACTAAATCAAATTCATGATAGCTAGCAATGGTTCTCTTGTCTCACTAGACCATTGTTTCTCTTGGTTGCTAAGCAGGCTTTGGCATCTCTTCCTTAGCTTTTACCTTCTTTATTGACAGCACCTTGTTGGGGTCAGCTTTGCTATCATTAGCTTTTATAAGATCGGCTTCCACATTAGGGTTAAGGACTTGCATCCCCTTAAGGCTTATCATGCTATTTAGGGTTTGTTGAGATGTCAAGCTCAACACATGCGGACATTGATGATGGACCGCCTGGCTAGATGAGTCCGCAAGTCTACACTTAGCACGTTGGTGGTCATTATGATACTCACATGGCCACTGACTTATCACTTATTATATTTAGTTTGTTACACCTACCTACAGCTAGCAAAGACATAGCGCCAGTCGATTAATGTAGTCAGTTATGCACTGTTTGACTTAGTAGGCCACTTTTCTTTATGTTGTATCTTATCTATACTTTGTGTACATTGTATAGTGTGTGGAAGAAGAAGAAGAAACTAGCAAGAAAACATTTTAGCCTCCATCTCTCTTCTTGTGTTCTTGAGTGACCTTCCTCTTATGTATACAGTGTGTGTTTGGTGTAGTAGCTCAAGCAAATCCCCCCACCATGCGATTCTTGACAGGGTTTATCTCAACGGGTTTTACCTTATCTATGTCATATTCTTTAACCTTTTTTCTTCTTGTCATGGTTTGCAAATTGAAACCCTTAGTGGCATTAACACGCATATGTTCGATAAGACTAACACCACTACCAGTAGGCAGGTCCTCTACAGTAGCATTTCCTCTTTGTGGTGTTTGTTTTGGTCCCTCATCTTGTGTTGGGGGTAAAGGCGCCTCTGCCTAGCCGCCCATGTATTACTACACTGACAGTCACCGCCATGCACACTGTAGGTGGCAGGCGCCCATCACCGTCACTTTATTCTTTATTATTTTAGTGACAGTATGAATAAAGGAAGGCCTGGTCACACATTGTGACTGTTGGAGTTCCCATTTCTAGTCTCTCCCTTTCTTGCTCTTGCTCTCCCGCCATAGCTCTCGAGTCCAACCTTCGATCCGTCGCTCCCTTTCAATTGGTATTAGAGCTTTGCTTTCCGACTCTTGAGCTTGGTTCGTGGCATTCTCAGCATCCCATCAACTCCCTACTTGCATTGGGTCTCCTTCCCGACATCCATATCCGACTCGTTCGAGCTCTCGTCACTCCCCGGCTTCCCAAGCACCTTCTCGGCATTGTTGGACACCTTCAAAGCATTACATCAAAGGTATTTTATCATTTTCTTTAGGGTTTACTTCAGTTCTCAGGTCTCACAGGCTGTAAACAAGTTGTGGGTAGCCATAGCTCACACCTCTTGGAGCTTCTTTCACCTGGATCTTGCTTCCAGCCTATCAAGGCTTGCTGAGGCTTGGTGTAGGCCTTCTTTGGCCCTCATTTGTGCCCCCTTTAGGCCCCATTGTTGACACGTGGGATAGCAGACCCCCCCAGCCAGCTCACGTTTTTTTTGCGCCTGTTTCAAAATCTCGCCCAAAAATCACTCTTTTTGGCATATCTCGGGCATTCAGAACCCACTGTTAGCTCTCTTTTACTGAAATCTGAAATTTATTACAACAAGCAAATATGTATGGACTGACATGGATTTTTCATGCTGAAACACTCTGAAATGATGTACTTTCGCTAGTTCTTGGTGGGTAGCAGCTTTGATTCCACTTTCTTTGCCATTTTTCCTTGATTTTGGTAAATTTTTGGTCATTTTCTACAGTAAACAGCAAGCAGTTTTGAACTTTCTACAGTCTTCCAGCCTGCATTATGGCGAGTTCGTCCATTGATCATGCTATTTTCAACATCACTAAGCTTGATGGTATGAATTACTCTTATTGGAAGAGCCAGATTTCGCAGGTATTGGTGCAGAAGTCGTAGATCAAACCTTTGAGGTTAAGCAGGCATCCGCCTCTAACTATGCCGGATGAGGAATGGCTTGAGCTTGATGAGTTATGCAAGTCCACTATTGTATTGTCTCTCACAGAACAGGTTCACTATAATGTCTTTGAGGAAGAACATAGTGCATGGCAGTTGTGGGAAAATATCAAAAATCTCTATGACAAGAAAAGTCCAGCGAGTCAGATGTATTGGCTGAAGCAGCTTATGGATCTGCGCATGAAGGAGAATGTGACTATGTCTGCTCACTTGAGTCAGTTCCATGCTATACTCAAGAACTTGACTTCGTAGGAGATCACTTTTGCAGAGCATGTCACTTCTCTTTTGTTGCTTGGTACTCTTAATGAGACATGGGATGTATTCCGCACTGCATTATGTGCCTCTACTGCTACCTTGAAATTATCTAATGTTGAGAGTGCTCTTCTGTAGGAAGAAGTTAACCGTAAGAATTTGGATGCCTCTCGTGTGTCTCATGCTATGATAGTTAGAGGCAAGACTGATGGATATGGAAAGCATGGCAGTGGTAGTGGCCGTGGACGGGATTCTCAGAAATCTCAGTCCAAGTCTCGTGGGAAGTCACATAGCAAATCCTGTGGTAGGAATGCAGATGTTACTTGTCACCATTGTGGAAAAAAGGGCTATATTAGGCCACAATGCTATGAATTGCGCAATGAAAGGCGCAAAGATAAGGGAAAAGACAAAGTGCAGGATAAGTCTTCTAATCACAGCATAGTGCCTGCAAAGTCCAGTGTTAAAATTGAAGAGATCAATGCTTTGCAGCCTGAGGATGTTGGTGATGATGATTATATCCTTGCAGCTTCTTCTACTGCTTCGCAGATGACAGAGATACACTCTATGTATGCACAGTGTTGGCTCTTGGACTCAGGTGCATCCTTTCATGTGATACATTGCCGAGAGTGGTTTCATTCATACCGTACTGTTTCGGGTACTATGTGCTTGGGTGATGACAGCTCTCTTGATATTGTGGGCATTGGTGATGTTAGGCTGTAGTTTCCTTCTGGCAACAGTTTTGTTATGCAGGATGTACATCATGTACCTGCTTTGACACGCAGTCTCATGTCAACTGGACAGCTTGATGACGCAGGTTATCATGTATCTTTTGAAGACTCTGCATGGAAGATCACTCGTGGCAGACTTGTGATTGCAAGAGGTGCCAAGGCTGGCAGTCTCTACCCCTTGATTGTATCAGCTTCTTCCCTTGATCATGTTTTGTTTATGGGTTCTATCCCACATGTATCTCTTTGGCATGCCCGTTTGGGCCATATGTCTTTGAAGGGAATGAAAATGCTTTCTGGTTTGCAGTACTTACTTCCCCTTCATTATGAATGTTTTGATTCATGTGAGCATTGTCTTTATGACAGGCAAACTAGGTCTATGCATAAGAAGTCTGGTAGGCCACACATGAGTGAGCCCTTGGCATTGGTACATTCGGATGTCTATGGGCCCATGCCTTGTCAGTCTATGGGTGGTGCAAAGTATTTTGTTACGTTCATAGATGATTTTTCACGAAAAGTTTGGGCTTATCCCATTAAGCTGAAATCCGATGTCTTGGCTGTGTTTTAGAGATGGCTTGCATTGGTTGAGAACTAGTCTGGGTATAGGCTGAAATGCCTAAGGATAGATAATGGGGGTGAGTATGTCTCACATGCTTTTGAGCATTTATGTGATGAGAGGGGTATTAAGCATCAGTTGATCACCCCCTACACCCCCCAGAATGGTTTGGCTGAGCGGATGAATAGAACAATCCAGGAGCGTGTACACATTATGCTTAGTCATGCAGACCTACCACAGAGCTTTTGGGCTGAGGCAGTTAGTACAGCTGTGCATGTCATAAATAGATCACCTTCTAGTGGTTTGGATTTTCAGGTTGCAGAGGAGGTATGGACTGGAAAACCCCCCTCTTATGCGCATCTCCATGTCTTTGGATGTGAGGCATTTTGCCATGTGCCCAGGGACAAGAGAAGTAAGCTGGATCCCAAGAGTGTCAAATGCATTTTCCTTGGTTATGGGGATACAGGCGAGATGGGTATCATCTCTGGGATCCGCACGTGTGGAAAGTCATCCGCAGTCATGATGTAGTCTTCCATGAAGACAAGATGCATAGGCAGCCTGAGAGAGTTGTTGAGATCCGTAGGGTCATATTTTAGGAGGAGCCGAGAGCTCCCGCACAGCCAGTTGGACAACCTACAGCTGCAGTACATGCTCATGGTCAGGGTGTTGGACAGGCCGTTGGGCAAGTAGAAGAGCCTACCGTGAGACGGTCTACTAGAGACAGACGTCCACCAGATAGATTTCAGCCCTCGATGCATTATGTCTTGGTTACAGATGCAGGAGAGCCTTTCACTTATGATGAGGCTATGCACGGGGGTGACAGTCACTCCTGGGAGAGGGCTATGCAGTTTGAGATATACTCCCTGCATAAGAATGACACTTGGGATTTGGTTTCCTTGCCTACCGGCAAGAAGGCTTTGCCATGCAAGTGGGTGTACAAGCTAAAAAGTACCCCTGGATACCCCAAGCCGACATACAAGGCTAGATTATTAGCAAAGGGTTTTAAGCAGGAGCATGGTGTGGACTTTGATGAGGTCTTTTCTCCTGTGGTTAAGATGACCACCTTGTGCTTAGTCTTGGCTTTGGTTGCTCAGCTTGACTTGGATTTATACCAGATGGATGTCAAGATGACTTTCTTACATGGGGACTTGCATGATGAGATTTATATGGAGCAGCCTAAGGGCTTTGCAGAACCTGACAGGGAGCACCTAGTGTGCAAATTGAAGAAAAGTATTTATGGCTTAAAACATGCATCTAGGAAGTGGTATCATAAGTTTGATGCCTTTATGCAGTCACAGGGCTACAGCTGGAGTGCTATGGATCTGTGTCTTTACACAAAGAAAGCTCATGCTAGTTCTTTATTGATTTTGGTACTCTATGTGGATGATATGTAGCAGGGAAAGCTCATGATGAGCTAGATGCTCTTAAGGCTTAGCTCAAGAAGAGCTTTGAGATGAAAGATCTGGGACAGGATGCTCACATACTTGGTATGCGCATTACACGCGGCAGGCATCAGGGACTCCTCTACTTGTCACAGAGGGAGTACATTCATAAAGTCCTTGAGCGCTTTCGCATGCAGGATGTAAAGCCTATTGGCTATCCATTGCCTTCTTATGTGAAGGTATCATAGGCTGATTGTCCGCAGACAGAAGAGCAGAAGGCCGAGATGGCCAAGATTCCCTATGCATCCGCAGTGGGCAGTCTTATGTATGCCATGATAGCCACTCGTCCAGATATTGCCTTTGCAGTTGGTGTTGTGGCACGCTATATGGCTACACCTGGCAAGAAGCATTGGGATGCCGTGAAGGGTACCATGAAGTACATGAAGGGCATTGCAGATATGTGCATATGCTATGGCAGTTAGGATACAGGAGTCATGGGGTACACTGACTCTGATTATGCAGGACATGTAGATAGTAGGAAGTCCACTTCCGGCTATGTATTCATCTATGCTGGAGGTGCTGTTTCTTGGATGTCCAGGGTGCAGAAATGCACGGCCCTTTCTACTACAGAGGCCGAGTATGTTGCAGCCAACTGAGGCTTGCAAAGAAGCCATTTGGTTGGGTCGTTTAGTTGCTGACCTTGGTATTGATGCTATCCCTACACTGCATTCGGATTCTATGAGTGCTATTCAGTTAGCCAAGAATGCGGGCTTCCATGCGAAGACGAAACACATTGAGGTGAGGTATCACTTCATACGTGGGGTTGTTGAGGACAAGTCTGTTGATCTTGTCAAGATCTCGACTGACCAGAATCCTACAGATCTGCTCATGAAAAGCCTCTCTGCAGAGCGCTTTGCCTTCCTCAAGAGGTTGATGGGCGTGGGATGAGATGACGTCTTTCCTCATCCTGTTGTACATGTGTACATGTTGTTCTATCTTTTTTTATTTTCTTTTCACTTCTTACTGGGGTAGATTCGCCTGTTGGGGGTAAAAACGCCTCTGCCTAGCCGCCCGTGTATTACTACACTGACAGTCGCCGCCACTGCACACTGCAGGTGGCGGGCGCCTGTCACCGTCACTTTATTCTTTATTCTTTTAGTGACAGTTTGAATAAAGGAAGGACCGGTCACACATTGTGACTGTTGGAGTTCCCATTTCTAGTCTCTCCCTTTCTTGCTCTTGCTCTCCCACCATAGCTCTCGAGTCCAACCTTCGATCCGTCGCTCCCTTTCATCTTGTTGAAGGTTGTCCCTTGTACTCGATGATTTATTGGACTTCGCTACTTACTCCCTTGGAAAAGAGTTGATCTTATTCTAGCAATGACTAGTGAAATGATTGAATTTTCCACATATGTCACATTTGACATTAGGACAGTTTCTCGAAAAGTGCTAACTGCCACACTACTACAACTGAACCTTGATGGACCACCTCTTCAAGGCTTCGACTTCCTATCAAGTTTTGCTGCTTCTTTAGGAAATTAACATCTACAACTATTTGTCTGTATTATTCCATTATCATATCAGTATAATGATTAATCATATCCTTGACTTTGCCACCAAGAATATTTGATGCACTAGATTCATAGCCACGATCATCTACTTGCCATTCAGTTGGTCTAACCAGCTGATTAGAGATCGACTGCTGCTGATACTACCACTAGCTTATTAATTGGAACGAGATTAGGGTTTGTCATTTGGCTTCCATTATTTAGTGAATCCATCCAACTAGCTATCATCATGGTCATATTAGAAGGAGTTGGCAGCATGGGCACACTCTACACTATGCTTCCTCTCCCATTCAAATCGGTCATAGGTGTTCCTTGACTTCCACCAGTCAATGCTAAATTATTTCCTAGCCCTAGACTCAAATTCAAGTTTTCCTTAGAGGCATAGGCTTCTTGCAATCACGATTCTACTTCCTCTGCTTGTGTAATAACAACATTGATGCTAGCAAGAGCAACACTACTCAATTGCATATTTACTTTGTCGCGTAGTAGGGGACAACATCAAGCATACTCGTGTTAGTAAACCCTTTAACTTTTAAGATAAACATGTCTTATATGTAAAGTGATTATAAAAATTAGAGTTTAGCCTATATTGAGCACTCGTGACCCCTCCCCTCCAAAGTTCAGTCTATATTGAGCACTCATGACCCCTCCCCTCCCTACCGTTTAATGTTATGCTTGCGATGGTAGGTGCATAGAATGCTTTCATGTAATTTTCTTGTCTATAAAGAAATAAATAACACATTATAACATGGAAATAGAGTTAATGTAAGGCTAGATCTCATGCCTTAGGCGCCCACCATACATCCACAAACACATTTATAATTTTCTAGCACATAAAATCTATTTTTTCCCATATAAAATCCATTTTTCTTATTTTTTTAAATAAATGACTAAATTTCTCTAATTTTTCTAAGTCAAAAAATTAATTCACACTCTTATCCACCTTGACATTCATTTTTGCCCCACATGAGTACAATTTGATTGCCCGAAAATGATGAAAACATCATTTTTCCTTTAAAAATGTGTTTTTTGCATTTTCAAAATTTAATAACTCACGATTTCGAGTAGGGATTCTAAATTTTATGACACACAACCCTCAAATATATTGCAACCAAGCATCAAACAAACTTTTGTTACACATGAACGTAAATTGTCAAAAAAGATTTGAATTTCCATTGAAAAAGGGCTTATCGCCTCTTCTCGGGTTTCAAGAATTAATATTTGCATTTTCAAGCGGCCCCATCAAATCCACATTGATGCTCAAACCATGCTGGCCATCATTCCTCAACATCTGCATGATCGTGTCATCATGATTCGATGCAAGCTTGACAATCGATATTCATTCCAATCTCTTTCCATCTACTTGCCCATGAACCACCTTCAAGAGGAGAGAGATGGAGGAGAAAGAAAAGTTGATTTCTAAATTCCCTCTATAGTCCACCATGTCCCATGTGGAGACAAGTGATTGAGAGTGAAAAAATGAAGGAGGTTGGTATGATCAGAGTAGTGGGTTGTTTTTAGCCCTCTAACCTCCCCAATCAATCATGATGATGGCACATGTTTGTGCTAATCACGCTCATTGAAAAAAATTCCATCACCCCCTATGGTTCATCAAATTTTGGGGCTCCAAGGCTCCCCCAAAGGCCAAAGGAAATTCCTCTTCCAATCTTGCACTAATTTGACCCCCAAAGTGCTGGTCTTTAGTCCCTTGCGTGTCTGATGCTTTTCTACATGTCTATCTCAAAGTCTTGAACTTCTAGAGCTCGTCTTGCTTCAATTCAATACTCAAAAAAGTTATGAAAAATTTGCAATGATTGCAAGGTCTGTCTTTTGAAGTAATTTGAGTTCATGTCTTCCACGGCCACTTAAAATTGTCGGATCTGCATCTTCCACTTCTGTTGAGCTTTGAATTACGTCTAAAATTTCCGTCATTGGCACTTGTCCGATGTTTAAAATCCACTCTCGCCAAGTGCATCCAAGATTATCATGTATGCTCCACATAATGATAGAAGTATCTAAGATATGTCTCCAACCACTTGATGAACCTTTCTCACTGGCCATAAGTCTGTGGATGGTATGCTATAGATGGAGTCAACTTAGTGCACATAGAGTTGAATACCACTTGCCAAATTTTACTCATAAGAACTTAGAGTCCTTGTCATGTACAATAACTTGTGGTAATCCATGCAACTTTAAGATATGCTCCATAAATTGGATGGCCACTTGTGATGCAATAAACTCCGGCATCTTCATGCAAATGAAATGGGCTACCTTGACAAGTCTATCCACCATCACATAGATGATATTCTATCCCTTCTTAGTTGTGGGCAAGCTAGTAATAAAATCCATGATTATGTGCATCCATTTTCCTTCAAGAATGGGTAAGGGTTGTATCAAACCACCTAGCTTATGAGTGTTGTCCTTATTCTATTGGTATGGAATGCGCTTACTGGCATAATATTTCACATCCTTCCACTATCTCTTCTAATGAAAACTCTTCGAGACCTTATCATAGGTTTTGAAAACACTTAATGTCTAGTTGTGGGTAAAAAATGCATTTCCTCCATAAATTTCAGCTTGAAATTAAAAGAATAGTTTTCCTTCATAAGCCCTTACTCTATAATTTCTAAAATACATATATGAGCTCCTCATCCAAAAGATAAGCTTCATGTAGCACTTCAACCCAGTCACTATGAAGCTCAATAATGGCTAAAACTTTGCATGACCACAACCTAGAAAAAGAATCGGTGACAACATTGTCCTTACCCCTCGTATATGTGATGCCAATATCATGGCCTATAAAATTTTCTATATTCTATGCATCATCATCCTTGAATCGTATGTTATACAAATAATGGTGCCACTTCAATATAACACCATGCTTCTGTAATAAGACAACACCTATACCTATGCCACTAGCATCACATTGTATAGTAAAATACTTAGAGGAATTTAGGCATACTAAGATATAAGCAGAAGTGAGTAGTCCCTTCAACTAATTGAAGCTTTTGTATGCAATGGCATCACAAAAGAAAGTTTCCTTCTTCAATCTATCAATCATAGAAGCAGCTATCATTGCATAATGCTTAATGAACGTATAGTATAATGAAGATAGATAGAAACCTCTAATAGATATAGTATTTCTAAGTGTTGGCTAATCTCTCACACATTGTATCTTTTTAGGACTAGCACGGATACCTTTCACTACAAGATATAGGCCTTATATTGACGTTAAAAGTGATGAAAATGTAAATAAAGAAAATTTCCCCCGTCGTCGCAAAAAACGTCGTTTTTGGCGACACCATAGAATAGTCGGTATCAGTGTCATTATCAGCGTTGCTATTTGCGTCGGTATTTGCAACATTGATACCAACACAAATAACAATGCTAATAACGACGCTTTTCGATACTAATAATGATGCCAATAACGATGCATGCAGGTAAATTTGCGATGCTAATAGCGATGGTAACAGGGATTTTTTTTTTTTGGAAACATACAATGGACATGCATGATAACCTGAGGTAACTAGACATGTCCTAACACCTCTATCTCGTGAATACAAACTTGAACGAGCTATGATAGATATTACCAACGAGAACGGAAGTCTATTTACTTGACCACTCTCTGAATCCCGAAAAGTCATGTATCTTCCACATGAGAATGGCTTGAATATTGGCAGACCGTCAACCATCACGCTTGCTCATATCTTGCATGGTGACCCCCTCCTCCCACAAAATCTTAAGCTCATCGACTAATGGAAAAAGATACACGTCCATATTTTGTAGCGGCCAGGGACGAGTAAGCTAAGGATGAGATGTCCTTTCTTCATAGAAAGCCATGGAGGGATATTGTAGTTGACAAGGACTATAGGCCACACACTGTGAGAAGTTGAGCGCAAACCGAATGGGTTCACACCATCCATTGCAAGATTGAGCCGAAGATTCCTTGGCTCTTGGGAAAACCACCCTAGGAAGGTAGAGTCAATGTGACTCCATGCACGTGAATCCATTGATATTCATTGAACTCCATCCGTGGACCTATTCTATGCATGCCACATTGTCAAGCTTGCCATGCCGAATGTACAAAACATGTGGTTTATGTGGGGGATAAGTGGAAAGTTTCTAAGAACTTTTTGAGGGATGGTTTGCCCTTGCAAGTCTTGTCGATATCTGTGAGAACCACACTTTGGACATGTCTCCATAGTCTCGTATTCTCCTTGAAACAGTATGTAATCATTGATACATGCATGGATGTTGTTGTAGTCCATGCCAAGGTTTCGTAAAACATATCGTGTATCATCACGAGACTCAGGTGGCATGGTATTTGCAAGTGCTAATATATGATACTTTAGTAATCTAAAAAAAATCATAAAACACCTTGAAAAAGCATAAATGTTTTTAATGATAGTGCCGAAAAGAAGTCAATGAAGCGTACGTACAAGGTACATGAACAACTCGGTCACACTCGCATCGCTCCACCCGTATTTTTCTTGCACACTTAGGAGTTCAAGCAATGTCTTCGGGCAAGATACTCGGTACCCATCGTATAATGGTATATGAAAGAGAGCGACGGATCGAAGGTTGGACTCGAGTGCTATGGCGGGAGAGCAAGAGCAAGAAAGGGAGAGACTAGAAATGGGAACTCCAACAGTCACAACGTGTGACAGGACCTTCCTTTATTCAAACTGTCACTAAAAGAATAAAGAATAAAGTGATTGTGATGGGCGCCTGCCACCTGTAGTGTGCAGTGGCGGTGACTGTCAGTGTAGTAATACACGGGCAGCTAGGAAGAGGCACCTTTACCCCCAACAAACTCCCACTTAAAGGTGAATCTACCCCAGTGATAAGTGAAAAGAAAAAGAAAAAAGATAGTAAAACATGTACACATGTACAACAGGATGAGGAAAGACGTCATCTCATCCCACACCCATCAACCTCCTGAGGAAGGCAAAGCACTCTGTAGAGAGGCTTTTCGTGAGCAGATCTGTAGGATTCTGGTCAGTCGAGATCTTGACAAGATCAATAGACTTGTCGTCAACGACCCCATGTATGAAGTGATACCTCACCTCAATGTGTTTCGTCTTCACATGGAAGACTGCATTCTTGGCTAACTGAATAGAACTCATAGAATCCGAATGCGGTGTGGGGATAGCATCAATACCAAGGTCAGCAACTAAATGACCCAACCAAATGGCCTCTTTGCAAGCCTCAGTGGCTGCAACATACTCGGCCTCTGTAATGGAAAGGGTCGTGCATTTCTACACCCTCGACATCCAAGAAACAGCACCTCCAGCATAGGTGAATACATAGCCGGAAGTGGACTTCCTACTATCTGCATGTCCTGCATAATCAGAGTCAGTGTACCCCATGACTCTTGTATCCTGGCTACCATAGCATATACACATATCTGCAGTGCCCTTCAGGTACCTCATGATACCCTTCACGACATCCCAATGCTTCTTGCCAGGTGTAGCCATATAGCGTGCCACAATTCCAACTGCAAAGGCAATATCTAGACGAGTGGCCATCATGGCATACATAAGACTGCCCACTGCGGATGCATAGGGAATCTTGGCCATCTCGGCCCTCTGCTCATCTGTCTACGAACAATCAGCCTGTGATACCTTCACATAAGAAGGCAATGGAAAGCCAATAGGCTTTACGTCTTGCATACGGAAGCGCTCAAGGACTTTATGAATATACTCCCTCTGTGACAAGTAGAGGAGTCCTTGATGCCTGTCACGTCTAATGCGCATACCAAGTATGTGAGCGGCGTGTCTCAGATCTTTCATCTCAAAGATTTTTTTGAGCTGAGCCTTAAGAGCATCTAGCTCATCATGAGATTTCCCTGCTAAGAGCATATCATCCACATTGAGTACCAAAATCAATAAAGAACCATCACAGGCTTTCTTCTGTAAAGACACGGATCCACAGCACTCTGGTTGTAGCCTTGCGACTGCATAAAGACATCAAACTTATGATACCACTCCCTAGGTGCCTGTTTCAAGCCATAAAGACTTTTCTTCAATTTGCACACTAGGTGCTGCCTGCCAGGTTCTGCAAAGCCCTTAGGCTGCTCCATATTGTTGAGATGACAAGCTCAACACATGCAAACATTGATGATGGACTGCCTGGTTACATGGATCCACACATCTACACTTAGCACGTCAGTGGTCATTATGAATCTCACATGGCCACTGACTCATTACTTATTATATTCAGATTGTTACACTTATTTACAGCTGGCATAGCTATAGCGCCAGTTGACTCGTGTAGTCGGTTATGCATTGTTTGACTTAGTAGGCCACTTTCCTTTATGTTGTATCTTATCTATACTTTGTGTACATTGTAAAGAGTGTGGAAGAAGAAGAAGAAACCAAAAAGAAAACGTTTTTGGCCTCCATCTCTCTTCTTGTCTCTTGAGTGAGCTTCTCCTTGTGCATTCTGTGTGTGTTCGGTGCAGCATCTTGAGCAAGTCCCTCCACCACGTGATTCTTGACATGGTATCAAAGCCGTGCCACTGAGAGAGGATGATTTCAAAGGCTGAAGTGAAGGAGAAGAAGCAAGGTTCGAGCAAGCAAGCCACGGGTAAAAAGATCTCCCATCCTTCCACTCTTTCTCTTAGATAATGCCTGTGGAGGTACCGAAAGCAGGGCAAAGTAAAAATCTTGGATTGCAGTGAGATTTAATGTACGCGAAGAGCGTTGTGTATTCTGTAGATTAACCTTCAAGGCATTCCCACAGTTATTTTGGGCATCTGAGGCCGTTTCAGGCCCTGTTTTAGAGCCGCAAGGTTGCGGACAACAGTTTCGGGGTACACTATGATTTCGGCTATTTTGACCAAAAAAGTGGGTGCGCAAGTTATAGATTGCGAATCTGTAATTCTTGAGGTGTTTGCAGGAAGCAAACATAAGGTTTATCTGCAAATAGCTTGCAGATTGCATGTATTGTTGAGCAGAGAGTGAAAAAGGCTGTCTGGTGTATTGCTGTGTACTACTTACAGGTCGAGGGTTGCAGAAGATTTGCTTATTGTTTGGTATTAGTTTTGTGATAATGGCAGAGAACACTGGAAGCCCCATCATTGAGAAGCTCGACAAGAACAACTAGCCTTCATGGAAGTTCCATGTCACGAACTTCCTTATTGGAAAAGGCCTCTATGAGTTTGTTTCAGGTGCAGAAAAGGAGCCAGAGGTGAGTGATCCTCCAACTGCAGAAGAGACAAAGGCACGGAAGGAATGGAATGCAAAAGACAAGAAGGTCATGTATTGGCTGTCTGCAGTAATTGACAATAATATGCTTGGACATATTAGAAATGCAAAGATTCATATGTAGCTTGGACCATACTTGAAAGTATGTTTTTCGTAAATACAAAGGCACGAAAGATTCAACTCAAGCAAGATTTGAATACATTGAAGAAAGGAAAGATGTCTATCAATGAGTATGCACTGAAGGTAAGGAGCATTGCAGATGCATTGGCAGCGATTGATGCAATGCCCGATGATGATTATTTGGTGTCGTCTATCTTGGGTGGACTTAACAGTTAAAAGGCTTAGAAGTCTTTTGTAACTTCTGTATATGTCAGAAAGCCATTTTCAAATTTCGATGAGTTGGTTTCCCTTATGATCACTGAAGAGATCAACATGCAGAGTGAGACATTTGAAAGAAGTGGTGAATAGGTTCAAGCTTTCTACTCCGGTTCAGGAATGAGACGTGGCAGGTTCTCTTCAAGAGGCCATGGTACATGACGTGGTAGTGACAACCAGCAAAATAGAGTGAATCAGCAATTTGGAGATATGCAGGTTTCAGGAGGTCATGGTAACTTTAGAGGCAGGGGGCAGGGGGAGCTTTAGAGGAAGAGGTGGATGGCAGAACAGAGGCTCTAGCAACTCTGGTATTGTGTGTCACTACTATGACAAAATAGGTCATATTGCAACCCAATGTTATGCTAAGAAAGATGATATTCACAGTGGTAAGTTGCAGCAAGGAAACTATGTATCTTCTTCACGACAGAATAAAGACAAAAATGAACGTCTGTTTGTTATGCAGCATATGTTGAATGTTGTTACAAGAAAGGGAACACATGATGATGTTTGGTATGTTGATTTAGGTGCATCCAATCATATGGCCAACCATGCAGAATGGTTTGGAGAGATGCAGGATTTGCAAAATGCAGGTTATGTGCAGACAAGTGATGATTCATGCCACCCAATTTCACACATTGGAAAAGTTCCCTTGTCCTTGCATGATGGTAAGACAAAGAGTCTTTCAAATGTATTACATGTGCCATCTATTACAAAGAACTTGGTGTTAGTCACGGTCAAACGGTAGAGCAAGGGCTGCAAGTCAGATTTAATGCAAAGGGCTGCTTTGTAGAAGACTTCAATGACAAGTGCAGGTTGGTCGCAAAGGGAAGTAGAGTTGGACGTATGTTTACTCTGGATGCTGGAATTCCTACTATAAATGCTGCTATGTATGCTAAAGGAAAATATGTTATTGTAGATATTGAAATTTGGCACAAATGCATTGGACATGTAAATGTACAAAGGTTGAAATTAATGCAGTCCAAAGGGTTGGTTACAGGTTTGCATACATTTAGAGTTGCAGAATTTTATAAGGTATACGAAGCATGTCAGTTTGGTAAGCAGGCAAGACAACCCTTTTTACGTGACAGAGATGTAAGCAGAAATATCCTTGACTTTGTGCATACATGTAAGTTCAGAGTGAGCAGGGATGTCATCTTTGATGAAATGAGCAGTTGGTATGCATCTAGTGGTGATGCATTGGATGATGATGATGATCATGACACTCATGTGCAGGCTGAAAAGCAAGAATCACGGACTCTTAGTGGACCAGAGACATCATCTAGTAGTCCTTGGTCTGGGAGACTAAGGAGTACCTCTACATCTTCAGGTGCATCTAGTAGCACTACAGGTAAAGACAAAGGAAAGAATAAAGTGTTAGATGGCATTGATGCAGTTCTTGATGGAGACTCTAGTGGCTCAGAGAGCTTGGATGATGAGCTTGGTATTCCTTCTGTCAGGACACCAGGTGTACAGAGAGCTCATAGTAATGTAAAGGCTCCATTGAGTGATCCGGTGGTACACAGATCTAGCAGAGTCAGATACCCTGTTAAAAGATTTGGTTTTGAAGGTTATGCAACTCACCATTATGCTTATATGGTGAAACTAGTTGAGGATGTTGAGCTCACATGTTTTGAGGAGGCTGTTGGTCATGCTCATTGGGATGCAGCAATGGATGAGGAGATGGCTGCATTAGAGGCCAATAAGACTTGGGATCTAGTATCATTGCCAAAGGGCAAGAAAGATATTGGATGTAAGTGGGTTTATAAGATTAAGCATAATGCAGATGGTTCTATTAGTAGGTACAAAGCTAGGATAGTTGCAAAAGGCTATGCCCAAACATATGGCATAGATTATGAAGAAACCTTCAGTCCAGTTGCTAGGATGGCAACTGTCAGATGTGTGATTGCTTTGGCAACAACCAAAGGTTGGAGGTTGCAGCAAATGGATGTGAAGAATGCCTTCTTGCATGGTGATTTGCAAGAAGAAGTGTATATGGATCAACTAGCAGGCTATGAAGATTTAGAACATCCCACGTATGTGTGCAGGTTGAAGAAGGCACTCTATGGGCTCAAGCAAGCACCTAGAGCATGGTATGACAAGATCAAAGAGTATCTTGTCAATATTGGCTTTTATGTTTCTGATGCTGATCACTCACTTTATGTGAGAAAGGGAGATGCAGGTTTGGTCATCATAGTCATCTATGTGGATGACTTGATTATTACAGGTGATAGTGATAGTGGGATTGTTGAAGTCAAGGATTTTTTGAAGAAGAAGTTTGACATGAAGGATTTAGGTGAGCTAAGATACTTCCTTGGCATTGAGGTGATCAGATGTGATGATGGTATATGGCTGTCCCAAAGACAGTATGGCTTGGATATGTTGTCCAAGTATGGTATGACAGCATGCAAACCACTTTCAGTCCCATTGGAGCAGAATGTAAAGTTGAGTGCTGATGTTGGGGATGAGATAGAAGACCCTACTATGTTCAGGAGGATAGTGGGGAGTTTGATCTACATGACCATTACAAGGCCAGACTTGAGCTACGCTGTTGGTCTTGTGAGTCACTTTATGCAAGTACCTAGAAAGCCACATTTGGATGCAGTCATATGCATATTGAGATATGTGAAGTCCACATTACATTATGGACTTTTCTATGAGGAAGGTACAGATATATAGGTGTTTGGACACACAAATGCAAATTGGGCTAGTAGTATGTCTGATAGAAGATCTACCAGCGAATACATATTCTCTCTTGTTAGTGCAGTAGTTGCTTGGAGCAGCAAAAAGCAATCTACAGTTGCTTTGTCGAGTACAGAGGTTGAGTATAGAGGTGCTGCTATTGCAGCATGTGAGGTAGTATGGCTACAAAAGTTAATGGCTGATTTGGATGTGCAAGTGGAAGGTCCAGTTGTCATTTATTGTGACAACATGAGCAGTATACAGTTGGCTAGAAACCCTGTGTTCTATGCCAGGACAAAACATATTGAGGTACACTACCACTTTGTGAGAGAGAAGGTACTAGCAGGTGAGATTGACTTGGTGTATGTCAACGCACAGGATCAGATAGTTGACATCTTCATGAAGGCATTGGGTACAGAGAAGCTTCAAAAGTTTTGAAGCTTACTTGGAGTTGCAGAGATGCAGTTGAGCTTGAGGGGGAGTGTTGAGATGACAAGCTCAACACATGCGGATATTGATGATGGACTGCCTGGTTAGATGGGTCCACACATCTACACTTAGCACATCGGTGGTCATTATGACTCTGACATGGCCACTGACTCATTACTTATTATATTCAGGTTGTTACACCTATTTACAGCTGGCATAGTTATACTGCCAGTCGACTAGTGTAGTCAGTTATGCATTGTTTGACTTAGTAGGCCACTTTCCTTTATGTTGTATCTTATCTATACTTTGTGTACATTCTAAAGAGTGTGGAAGAAGAAGAAGAAACCAGCAAGAAAATGTTTCTGGCCTCCATCTCTCTTCTTGTCTCTTGAGTGAGCTTCTCCTTGTGCATTCTGTGTGTGTTCGGTACAGCATCTTGAGCAAGTCCCCCCACCACGCGATTCTTAACACATATAAATCTCATCATGCAAGTCCCCATGTAAGAAATTTGTCTTGACATCCATCAGGTATAAATCCAAGTCAAGCTGAGCAACCAAAGCCAAGACTAAGCACATGGTGGTCATCTTAACCACAGGAGAAAAGACCTCATCAAAGTCCACGCCATGCTCCTGCTTAAAACCCTTTGCTACCAATCTAGCCTTATATGCCAGCTTGGGGTGTCCAGGGGTACTTTTTAGCTTGTACACCCACTTGCATGGCAAAGCCTTCTTGCCTGTAGGCAAGGAAACCAAATCCCAAGTATCATTCTTATGCAGGGAGTCTATCTCAGACTGCATAGCCCTCTCCTAGGAGTGACTGTCACCCCTGCGCATAGCCTCATCATAAGTGAAAGGCTCTCCTACATCTGTAACCAATACATAATGCATCGAGGGCTGAAATCTATTTGGTGGACGTCTATCTGTAGTAGACCATCTTACGGCAGGCTCTGCTGCCTGCCCAACTGCTTGTCCAATACCTTGACCATGAGCATCTGCTACAGCTGTAGGCTGTCCAACTAGCTGTGCGAGAGCTCTCGGCTCCTCCTGAAATATGACCATGCGGATCTCAACTCTCTTAGGATGCCTATGCATTTTGTCTTCATGCAAGACTACATCATGACTGCAGATGACTTTTCGCGCTTGCGGTTCCCAGAGATGGTAACCCATCTCGCCTGCATCCCCATAACCAAGGAAAATGCATTTGACACTCTTGGGATCCAGCTTACTTCTCTTATCCCTGGGCACATGGCAAAATGCCTCACATCCAAAGACACGGAGATACACATAAGAGGGAGGTTTTCCAGTCCATACCTCCTCTGCAACCTGGAAATCTAAATCACTAGAGGGTGATCTATTTATGACATGCACAGTTGTACTAACTGCCTCAGCCCAAAAGCTCTGTGGTAGGCTTGCATGGCTAAGCATACTGCGTACATGCTCTTGGATGGTTCTATTCATCCGCTCAGTCAAACCATTCTGGGGGGGTGTAGGGGAAAGTCAACTGACGCTTAATACCCCTCTCATCACATAACTGCTCAAAAGAACGTGAGACATACTCACCCCCATTATTTGTCCTTAGGCATTTTAGCCTATACCCAGACTGGTTCTCAACCAATGCAAGCCATATTTGAAACACAGCCAAGACATCGGATTTTAGCTTAATGGGATAAGCCCAAAATTTTGGTGAAAAATCATCTATGAACGTAACAAAATACTTTGCACCACCCATAGACTGACAAGGCATGGGCCCATAGACATCCGAATGTACCAATGCCAAGGGCTCACTCATGCGTGGCCTACCAGAATTCTTATGCATAGACCTAGTCTGCTTGCCATAAAGACAATGCTCACATGAATCAAAACATGCATAATCAAGGGGTGGTAAGTACTGCAAACCAGAAAGCATTTTCATTTCCTTCAAAGACATATGGCCCAAACGGGCATGCCAAAGAGATACATGTGGGATAGAACCCACAGACAAAACATGATCAAGGGAAGAAGCTGATACAATCAAGGGGTAGAGACTATTAGCCTTAGCACCTCTCGAAATCACAAGTCTTCCATGAGTGATCTTCCATGCAGAGTCTCCAAAACATACATGATATCATGCATCATCAAGCTATCCAGTTGACATGAGACTGCATGTCAAAGCAGGTACATGACGTATATCCTGCATAACAAAACTGCTGCCAGAAGGAAACTGTAGCCTAACATCACCAATGCCCACAATATCAAGAGAGCTGTCATCACCCAAGCGCACAGAACCCGAAACAATACGGTATGAATGAAATCACTCTCAGCAAGGTGTCACATGAAAGGACGCACCTGAGTCCAAGAGCCAACACTATGCATACATAGAGTGTATCTCTGTCATCTGCGAAGCACTAGAAGAAGCTACTAGGATATAATCATCATCATCAACATTCTCAAGCTGCATAACATTGATCTCTTCAATTTTAACACTAGAATTTGCAGGTACTATGCTGTGATCAAAAGACTTATCTTGCACTTTATCTTTCCCTTTATCTTTGCACCTTTCATTGTGCAATTCATGGCACTGTGGCCTAATATGGCCCTTTTTTCCACAATGGTGACAAGTAACATCTGCATTCGTGCCACAGGATTTGCTACGTGACTTCCCACGAGACTTGGACTGAGATTTTTGAGAATCCCGTCCACGGCCACTACCACTAGCATGCTTTCCATATCCATCATTCATGCCTCTAACTGTCATAGCATGAGACACACGAGAGGCATCCAAATTCTTACGGTTAACCTCTTCTTGCAGAAGAGCACTCTCAACATCAGATAATTTCAAGGTAGCAGTAGAGGCACATAATGCAGTGCGGAATACATCCCATGACTCATTAAGAGTACCAAGCAAGAAAAGAGGAGTGACATCCTCTGCAAAAGTGATGTCCTGCAAAGTCAAGTTCTTGAGTATAGCATGGAACTAGCTCAAGTGAGCAGACATAGTCACATTCTCCTTCATGCGCAGATCCATAAGCTACTTCAGCCAATACATCTAACTCGCTGGACTTTTCTTATCATAGAGATTTTTTATCTTTTCCCACAACTTCCATGCACTCTGTTCTTCCTCAAAGACATTATAGTGAACCTGTTCTGTGAGAGACAATACAATAGTGGACTTGCATAACTCAGCAAGCTCAAGCCATTCCTCATCTAGCATAGTTGCAGGCGGATGCCCGCTTAACCTCAAAGGTTTGATCTGCGATTTCTGCACCAACACCTGCCAAATCTGGCTCTTCCAATAAGAGTAATTCGTACCATCAAGCTTAGTGATGTTGAAAATAGCATGATCAGTGGACGAACTCGCCATAATGTAGGCTAGAAGACAATAAACAGTTTAAAAATGCTTGCTGTGCAGAAAATGATAAAAAAATCACCAAAATCGAGGAAAAATGGCAAAGAAAGTGGAACCAAAGCTGCTTCCCACCAAGTACTAGTGAAAGTACATCATTTCAAAGTGTTTTAGCATGAAAAATCCATGTTAGTCCATACATATATGCTTGCTGTAATAAATTTCAGATTTTAGTAAAAGAGAGCTAACTGTGCCAAAATCGGATCCCAAGGCAATCAGATACTGCCAAGACCAAAGCCGGCATCATGCGAGCATAGCATAAGCATATGAGGATCGATAAACCTGAATCCAATACCCAAGTATGTCATACAAACATCTGCCAGTGAGTAGGCACACCCCCAAGAAATGGGGCAAAGTGTTCCTACCACTACCAAAACTTGACACAAGTAGGTGTCAGTTCACAAAGATACAGATCCAAAACTGAGACTTAGCTCATAAGCATACAGTGAACCAAGACATATGATGTATCATCCCAAAAGGTAAGAAGTCCCAAAGTCTCAAGTGTCTGTAACTGCTCAATAGCATGTAACGGCTCAATGCATAAAAGTACCACCTACTCAATGTCTGATAAGCATTCAAGAATGCTCCCACTGGCACAAAAGCCATATGTATAAGATCAAGAGCTCAAGCCAAGGCAAGACACAGTGCCAATGACATAAGTCTAAGACAATACATCAATAGTACATCCCGAACATGTAGGCAGTAGAGCATCCGTATGTAGCATCCATAAGCATGTAAGACATCAAGTACATCCCAAGATACAACTCTGGTAAGCCAATAAATAGCTCAAGTAAGCTCCGAGAATCCAAGGTCAAGCCAAGACCGAGCTCCAGTAGCAATAGGCTCCAAACAATGTAACTAGCATGTAGTAATGGCATAGGCTAAGCATGTCAAGGCCGGTCAGACATAAGCAATATACATACCATAAGTACATCCAAGATGGAGCATCCAAATGCTTTGCAAAGTGAGCTCAAGCTCAACCAATGATCCCAAATCAAAACCAAGCTCTATATCGAGCCCCAAGTGTCAATACATCACTATATATGTGCGAAACATAGCCTGAAAAGCATAGGCATAAGTATACATGAGTAAAATGACTTCAGCCCAACTATGTACAGCAGTGATTTACTATTCAAAACTGAGAATTTTAGCACCAAAATCAGCTCCAAATGGTTGCCAAACAATAGGCATACATTCCCCTAATATCCGGCATCAAATGGGACCAACTTGGCATTAAATGACAATGCCAAGCAAGCTGTAGCATCAAATGTCAGTGTAACACTGTCATAAATTGCCTGTGGACTATTATGATAGTCCCAAAACAGTGTTAAATTAGTCCAAATGCTATGCCAACACATCAACCATCAAAACCAAGCATAAAAGCATATTCATATGCTTGAAATGGAGCCTTTCCAAGTGCCAATGGAGGGGGAGAGCTGTTGTTGTGACTGTCAATGATGAAGACACATATGGGAGGGCAGTGTGATTTTGCCAACTATAAATGATGGTCCTGGGGCTGCAAAAAATGGTGGCCAAGCTTTGGAGGGGTCCAGTTAAAGCCAAGGAAGGCCTCAAACAAGCTCCAGCAAGTCTTGTTCAAAGGCATGTGAGATATGAAGCAAGGGAGCTTCAATGGTGACTGCCCCAATCTTGTTTACAGCCTGTGAGACCTGAGAACTGAAGTAAACCCTAAAGAAAATGATCAAATACCTCTGATGTAATGCCCTGAAGGTGCCCAACAATGTCGGGAAGGTGCTCGGGAAGCCGGGGAGTGACGGGAGCTTGAAGGAGTCAGATATGGCTGCTGGGAAGGAGACCCAATGCAAGTAGGGAGTCGATGGGATGCTGAGAATGCCATGAACCAAGCTCAAGAGTTGGAAAGCAAAGCTTTGATACCAGTTGAAACGGAGTGATAGATCGAAGGTTGGACTCGAGAGCTATGGCGGGAGAGCAAGAGCAAGAAAGGGAGAGACTAGAAATGGGAACTCCAACAGTCACAATGTGTGACCAGGCCTTCCTTTATTCAAATTGTCACTAAAAGAATAAAGAATAAAGTGATGGTGACAGGGGCCCGCCACTTGCAGTGTGCAGTGGCAGTGACTGTTAGTGTAGTAATACACGGGCGGCTAGACAGAGGTGCCTTTACCCCCAATAGTATGGATACTTTCTCTCTAAGCGGATCAGAAGTCCTGACATCCATGGGAATCAATGCATCGATCATTGCCTCCATCTCAGGCTCCAAGATTATAGGTAAGTCTGGAAGGCTATCTGTCTCCTCTTGTATTGATGGTATAGATTGGGTAGTACCTTCCAAGTGGTGGATTGGCTCAAGCACTCCATCCATCGCATGCCCATGAACTCTTCTAATTGGCCGCAAAGGGTGCACTCCTCCTTGGGACGAGACGTCACCTCCCTGGATAGAAAATTTGCTAGCCATACCCAATCTTTTTGTATATGGTATTCAATTAGCTTGCGAGTACAATGCATGATTGATATTAACTTTTCTTACGGTTTGCTGAAAATCCAAGATCGCCTGATCAATGATCTCAGATTGAAACTCGCCGAAGCGTCGTATGTGTTCTATAGACAATCGATGTTTTCATCTAATTGCCAGCTTACATTGAGAGCAAGAACATGGGACACACTGATTAAGATATGCCTCATGATCTTGCACATCAAGACCTTCATCATTTTCCATTTTGTCTATGTTACGATAAATAATTTTTTTTTGTTATCATTCTTTTTTTCTTTCTTAAATTGTTTGAGAAAGGATTTCTTCTCTTGTAACTTAGCAAAAATTAACGTATGTACAGTCTCCATCCACCCACCCACAAATTAACGTATGTCGGAGTGTTTCCCATCTCGTGATGTTGCACCAGACCTCACTCTCTCTCATTCCTTCTTCTTTTTTCTCGTGATGTTTATTCCCCCTCTCTCGTTCCTTCTTCTTTTTTCTCTTCCTCCCCCTCTCTCATTTTCTTTAACAAAACATATATCTCTCTCTACAACAACAACAACAACTACTACTACTACTACTACTACTACTACTGCTACTACTACTGCTACTGCTACTGCTACTGCTACTGCTACTGCTACTGCTACTGCTACTGCTACTGCTACTGCTACTGCTACTGCTACTGCTACTGCTACTGCTACTGCTACTGCTACTGCTACTGCTACTGCTACTGCTACTACTACTACTACTACTACTGCTACTGCTACTGCTACTGCTACTGCTACTGCTACTGCTACTGCTACTGCTACTGCTACTACTACTACTACTACTACTACTAATGAGAAAAGAAAAGAAAACTACTACTACTACTACTACTACTACTACTACTACTACTACTACTACTAATGAGAAAAGAAAAGAAAACTACTACTACTACTACTACTACTACTACTACTACTACTACTACTACTACTACTACTACTGAGAAAAGAAAAGAAAACTACTATTACTACCACTACTACAACAATAATAACAAATAAGAAAACTAGACAACAATAAATAAGAAAATAAAAAAAACAATTACTACTACGACAACAACAACAACAATAACAACAACAACAACAACAAACAAGAAAACCACTACTACTACTACAACCACGATTATGACGACTATGACTATGACCACGACCACGGCCACGACCATGACTATGACTATGACTATGACTACGACTATGACTACGATTACGACCACGACCACGACCACGACTACAATTACGACTACGACCATGACTATGACTATGACTATGACTATGACTATGACTATGACTATGACTATGACTATGACTATGATTACGACCACGACCACGACCACGACTACAATTACGACTACATCTACGACTATGACTATAACTACAACTACGACTACAACTACAACTACTACTACTACTATGACTATGATGATGACGACGACGACGACTATGACCACGAACATGACCACAACTACCACTACCACTGCCACTATAATAAACAAGAAAAGAAGAAAAAACAACAACAACAACTACTACTACTACTACCACGACCACGACCACGACCACGACCACGACTACCACTACTACTACCACTACCATTATAACAAATAAGAAAAGAAGAAGAAAAAAAAAACTACTACTACTACAATAATAAACAACAAACAAGAAAACTAAACAACAATAAATAAGAAAAGAAAAGAAAAACTACTACTACTACTGCTGCTACAAACAAGAAAACAACAACCTCTACCTCCTTCTCTCTCTCCCTCCCTCTCCCTCTCCCTCTCTTTCTCTCTTTCACTATTATGTTTAATGTTTTCTCCCTCTCTCTCTCTCGTTCTTTCTTTCCTTTTCTCTCACCCTCTCCCTCTCTTTCTCTCTTTAACTATTATGTTTAATATTTTTTCTCTTATCTCCTCTCCCTCTCTCATTTCCATTTCTCTCTTCCTCTCCCTCTCTCATTCCCTCTCCCTCTCTCACCCTCACCCTCTCTTTCTCTCTTTCCCTATTATGTTTAATGTTTTTTCTCTCTCCTCTCCCTCTCTCAATTCCTTTTCTCTCTTCCTCTCCCTGTCTCATTTCCTCTCCCTCCCTCTCCCTTTCCCTCTCTTTCTCTCTTTCCCTATTATGTTTAATGTTTTTTCCTCTCTCATTTCCTCTCCCTCCCTCACCCTCTCCCTCTCTTTCTCTCTTTCCCTATTATGTTTAATGTTTTTTCTCTCTTTCTCTCCCTCTCTCTTTCCCTATTATGTTTAATGTTTCCCTCTCTTTCCTCTCCCTCCCTCTCTCTCTTCCTCTCCCTCTCTCATTTCTTCTCTCTCCCTCACCCTCTCCCTCTCTTTCCTCTCCCTCCCTGTCTAATTTCCTCTCCCTCCCTCTCCCTCTCCCTCTCTTTCTCTCTTTCCCTATTATGTTTAATGTTTTCCTCTCTTTCTCTCCCTCCCTCTCCCTCTCCCTCCCTCTCCCTCTCCCTCTATTTCTCTCGCGTTTCCTCTCCCTCTCTCAATACACATGAATTTTAACAAAAACAAGTAAAAGAGAAAGAGAAAACACAAAAGCAAAGCAAGAATGAACAATGCACTCACCGTAAAGGCTTGAAGAAGGGTTTGACGGCTCCTCTTTGCGACGACAACTCCTCTTCGCTCTCCATACACCTCCTCCTCTTCTTCACGAACGGCGGTGGCGGTGGTGAGGAGCTTTCTTTCTCCCTTTTTCTCTCTTTCTCTCCCTCTCCCTCTCAAATGCAAGATGTTCGCTCTCCCTTTCACTCTCCCTTGTGCTCTCTCTTTCGTGTATGCATGCAAAATAACGCGCTCAGGTTTCGGCTCGCATTTTTTTCATCTGAGTACCATCACATTTGCGACGCTAATAGCGATGCCGCTATTTTGCATCGAAAATCGCTGTCGCTATACCTCCATATCCTTGTAGTGTTTCTCACTGATAATACATCCCAAGTATTCCATCTCTATCTATATAAAAAAATCACTTCATGTCCTTAGCAAAGAGTCTATGGTGTCTCATCACATCAAATACATTCCTCATATGTAAGAGATGATTCTCCAATGACCTAATGTAAGTAAGTATATAATCAAGGAGCACTAAGACAAATTTGAAGAGGAATCACTATAGTATCTTGGTCATCAGACATAAGAAAGTGGGTGGGGTTTTGATCAATCCAAACGGTTGCATAACCAAGAAATGGTAGAGCCCACAATGAATCCTAAAGGTTAGTTTCACTCATTACCCTCTCTTATACATTATATATGGTAGCCTGACCTCAAATCTATCTTTGTGAAATACTTAGCTCCCTTGAGCTCATCCAAAAAATCATCCACTCTAGAAATAGGATACATTTTCTTCATTTTGATCTTGTTAAGATCAAAATGATTTATGCACATCCTAAAAAATCCATCCTTCTTCTTTACTAACAAGAACAATGAAGCATTAGTCAAGAACTACATTTAATAAATCCCATATCTCCTTGATTTTCTTGAAAACCTCTTTACACTCACATTTTGACAACCTATAGGGTGGCTTATTAATAGTCTTAGAGTAAGGCTCCAAATTAATAAGGCAATCAACTACTCTCTTAGGAGCTAGTATTGTAAGCACCTGAAAAAAGTCCCCTTACTCCTCAAGAAGAGCCTTTAATGTTGAATTATTCATTGAATGTTTAGACTTATCTCTTACCTCTTTATTCAAGTGTAATATGAATATTTGAGAGTGCTTTTTGAACTTCCTCTTGAGCTACTTTGCAGTGATGAGCTGAAAATTAGATTTGCTATGGATTCAGGTAAATGGATAGGTTGTTCATCAATGAGAGACTCCATATACAATTGCAAAAAATCCATAGTAATCTCACCAAATGTCATTACCTAATCACACCCTAATACCAAGTCTATGGGTCCCATTTGTAAAGCAATCAGGTTCACTTCTACCCCATAATTCTCAACCAACTATATGTGAACTTGGGAACACATTTGGGTGCTAATTTCTTCTTTGCCATTTTCTATTGCGTGCACCTTAATGGGCCACTATAAATTTATGGGAATACATTTTAACCTATCAATAGTTGAATTATTCACAAAACTATCATCACTACCATGGTCTATCAAAATGAAAAAAAAAATCCATGGATGGTACCTTCCATACGAACTATATTAGGGCTCCTAGAACCTATCCATGCATCCATAGAAATAGAGAAAAGTGTAATGGCACTAGTATGTAATTTAGTCCCACCTAGATTAAATGGTATATTTCTAGCTGGATCAAAAGAAAATCCATCTAATGGGTCATAGAATTGATCCTACCCAGTGTCCTCATCATGATCTTCAATTTCAACTTGTTCAAAATGTTCAATCACATTTTGATCCTCAATTTCTTCTTAATCAATATCTTCAAGGACAATCATATTATAGTTATTAGCTTTAGTATTCTTGAAAATGCATTTTGAATTATTACCAAGCATATAGCTTTCCCCATATTTAAATCATACTCTCTTTCTTTCCTTTCTCTAAAGAGATCCATGGGTATGAATTTTGATCCACCATTTGCTAAATTATTTTGGGGTCTATTGCCACTATGTTTTTGCTTAAAATTAGGGTTGACTATTGTCTTACAATTGCTTTGTTACCTTATAGCATTAAAGGGTGAGTGTGTAGGGACTTTAGGGCTACCATGCTAGATCCATCATATTTATTCCAAAGGTGCGCTACCTATTTCTAGCCTTATGTTATCCAAAAGTGGGTTAAGTAGGAACATCCTTTTTATACTTGTGAGTAGGCCTTCCAATTAATACAATTTCTTGGAACAATGTGGCTAGTTTTCAGGCCATAACATCGGCTATAAGAGGCTAGCCTCCAAACCATAAATGTATTTGTGCAACTTCACATTATCACTCACACCTCTCACATACATGTTAAGATTTAGAAATTGATTGTATACTCTCTAATAGTCATACTTCTTTTTTCTAGCTGATACCAGAACCTAGCTAATTTTTCCTTTTAAATAGGGGACACAAAAATCTGAGCCATCTTTGCCTTGAAATCTTCCAAAGTATCAATGTGCTGATTTTTCTTATTCACATACCTCCACCAAGTAAAAGACAAGCCCCTAGATGAAGAGTAGAAAATTATATCTTCAAGTCATCTGATCTAGGAAAGATGTCAAAATATGACTCCAACTTAGATGTTCACTCCTCTAAATCTAAAGGGGAAGATGAGTGCCCACTGTATTAGTCAATACTATCTTATCATAGAGCTCTCTTAACAAAGCCTTGATGCCCATTAGAAGTTTGTGTATGTCCATCTAACTTCTAGTAGGGATTGAATTATTTGAACCACTTCTTTGATAAGATCTTTGAAATCTATCTAGATATGGAGGTGGTTGAATTTTTATTTCTTGAGGATTGAGTAATGTGCCTGTGTATTGGCTATCTAAGTACCTTTTAGTGGTCCATCAAGAAACGAATCTAAGTGTCGCCATGGAATGTTCCGGGGTTTGTCACCTAGGGTTTCCTAAGTTCGCCTTGCAACGAAACGTTCGTGGGCCGAACCCACTAGGATTGACTTGAAATCTGGGCTCCTAGTCATCAAGGTCTCTTAACAATATTCTAGCGTCAGGTTTTGGGCATCCTACTTTACGCAGAGATACCCAATCCGAAGCAGATCCATATCACACTTGGTTCAAAGAGAATGGGAAATGAGAGGGATGCGCCACTCAACCTCTTTGCCCGTAGGGCATACTCCCATTTCGGTCCCCTAAAACGGCATGAATCAGGTTCTAACTTAACAATACCTAAAGTCAACCCAGTGATAAATCCTTGTGAGAAGTTTCCCAATTCTTTGGGACCACCCTGCCATAGGACGACGGACCCGTTGGGGATTCCCTCCACCCTCTTCCCTTGATAGCTTTAGTTTTCTAATTAGGTCTTACCACATTTATGTGCGACATTTAAAATCAGCTTCATTAATTAAGCCTTTTAGGAAACAGGGTTCGCTCGTGTAATTTGCAGCACAAACACAAAAACAAAACAAGCAGTCCTTTTGACAAAAAAGTTTCTTAACTTATCTTCAAGTTAATCTTTATCTCCTGCACATACATGAGAATTATGTATCCCTTCTGTCCAACAGAAGTACCTACTCCAAATCACATGGCACCAAAATTTCCATCCTTTATCTAGAATAGGATCTTCCAACATTTCCAGGTGTTGGGCTCACAGGGATCTCCAACTCCATTCTAGACAAGCAAGGGGTGTCCAGAGCTCCACCTAACCCACAAGCGGTCTAGGAGTGAGACGCCATTTCCATGGTTGGCACTCGATCATCGGCTTATGAATCGAGCAGTGCCCTCTTGGGGTAATCCGCGATGCAATCTTGGAGATGATCCACCCATGCAAATATCCTTCCTTAATTAATCCATTTAGGAATCAAGCACAATCAAAGCAATTAGCCCTAATATCATCTTCTAGGAAACATTCCTTTATTCCCATGACAACTTGTCATTACAAACCCTTGCCATGAATTTGCCATCAATACAAGCCTTGGAATATTTATCCAAATCACAATGCAACAATCAATTGGTTGAAAGAAAAACATTTAGGGTGTTGTCAATCAACCAACAAAACTAATTGTATTTTTTCCAAACAATACAAGAATAGACGTGATAATAGTTCCATCGCATATTTGCTCTCCCCTTCGGGATCAAAGAGCGATTCTACAAAAAATTTACTTAATACTTACCTGCACAATTTTTAATGTCATGATTATGCCATTCATAATCCTTGACCGATTCCTTCTTGTAATTGCTCTATCAAGGAACAAGCCATACACAACTAAGTGCAATTAACTTCCCTTGATACATGCATTTTGCAAATTCCATCTTTCAAATATGTGAGAAGAGGCCTATCCCTTCCCATGACCTATTCTCATCCATCATAGTATAAATCATAATGTATCTCATGCAAGAATCAAAACAAGCATCTATCAATTTGGAAATACATTACTTACGACTGGTACCGCAATTGGATTGACAGTGATGCCTTCGCCTGAAGCTTTGTTGCTGGTTGTAGGATTGCCATCCGCACGCGACATTCTTCGCTTGAAGGCCATCGTCTGCAAGTAGACTCAAGAGATTAAGAATGAAAAATAGATTCGAGATGGGAGAGGGTAAGAGAAGATGGCTAAGTCGAGGATCGAGATAGAGGGGAATTGAGCTAACTCTCTCTCCCATGCAGCCTCTCGGCTGGGGTAACTCTTCACACACACACACAGACACACACAGACACAATCTCTTGGAGGGGTATTCTCCTCTCTACCTCTCTCTCACAGCCTTTTGGGATCTCCTTATGCTCCCTTGTGCCTCCCCATGCCTCATATTTATAATGAATTAGAGAGGAGGGGAGAAGAACAAGAGTGGAGGGGCTCTTGGAAGACTCAGTGATCTGATGCTCAGATCATAAATTTGATGGTTGCATTGGCTCCAAAAGGGGGGTAAAACTCCAAGACACTTGTTAGAAAGCTCTCAGTTCACTCCTTCTTCTTTTTTATGTTCGATGTGCTGTCTACTGCATGTAGACTGCGATCGCGGAACGCGTGATTTTGCCAGTCACTTTTCTTTATTTTTCTTTTTATAAAATTTCCAAAACTAACTAAAACATCACTTGTCTTTTCTTTTAAATGACTTTTAGTTCTATCTTTTTAGGATAATATCTAAAATATACTAGTTTTTTTTGCCCAAAAATGTAATTTTTTGGACCATCCAAACTATATACATTAATACGAGTGATTAATATGGCTCATAAGTCTCGTTCACGTTGTAACTTTTGTGAAGGGTGGCTATGGTCCTTGTCAATCTGAGAAAAATATCAAATTTACAACTCTTGATTTTTTAAATATATATTTTAATTAAATAAAAATTATTAGCTATTAATGTTAGTTAGTTTTTACCTTAGTTAGTCTTTAGTTAGTAATCTTACTAACTTATTAATCGACTAACTAACTTTTGAACTAGCTGATTAACTTTTATTGCGTGGAAATATTATAGATTGGATGCATGAATGCTAAAGACATTCTCTTCATTCCTAAAAGATAGTTCCCTTGTTTCATAGGTGGCATTTGATATTCACTTTCTTTCAATAATCTGAGTCTATAAATTCATAATAGGGGGTTGAAATGATTATTCTAATTTAGAGTTGTTCCTACTTCTTTTATCAATCATATGTGCTACCACAAGTTATGAAATTTGGACTATGAGCTTGTTTAAGAATCTTTGGTAGAAGCCATGAACTTATCCAAAGAATCTTTGGTAGAGTGAGCCATTTTCTCATTTGCTTCCTTGGTTTGGGCATTAGATTGTACTATTTTCTCAACCATTTTATTCAATTTGACACAAGCTCAAGATGCCTAACTAAATGCCTAGTCTCATGGTTGCATAGAGTGGCATTTAAAGTGTTATACACCCCATACTCTTGAGAATCATCTTCCTTATGTTGTTGCTCAATCATTACATCTCTAGATTCCTTTATTTGTTGCCAAACATTCTCATTTATTTCTTTTCTCTATTCCCCGCCATTTTTGTGCATTGTCCAAGTGTTGTCCAAATACACCACATTTAAAAAAAATGGTTGTAACTCTTGAATTCGATATACAAATGGCCTAGTTTTTAATTCAAATCAAATCCAAGGATGAGTTATTCAATATGCACTATCAAAAACTTCATTAAAATAAAAGATAATATTTTGGAAATATTATTTCATGGATGTACAAAACTGTCCAACAACTTGTAAATGACTTGTTTTAGAGTTTTAACGACACCTATGTTCTAAGTAAGGTGTCCAAACCCTATAAAAACCTTTATATGACTTGTGAAGACTGAGAAAAACCTACAATTATTTAGAGTCAATCTTATATATCTTGTAATACCCTACAATATCTTTAAACGAATGGGAATAATGCACAAAATGGCCTAAAATGTCTCTAAAATGCCATGTTTCTCATGTGAACTCCTACAACCTCTTCTTGAAGATCAAGATAACTTGTAAACCATGTATGTTGATTAGTAATCACCCTATTTTCAGCTTGAATATTCAATGCTCCTCTTGGGTAATTATATGAGGGATAAAGTGGTATGATCGGCTCCCCACATGGGCTCTACATCATTAGGAGGTGGGCAAAGTTCCCCTAGGTCGGGTTATCGTGTCCCTTTGGGATCTTCCATAGTAAGGCAGTCTCACCTCTCTTTTATCTCATTATCTTCCCCCACATCAACCTTTTTCCTCAATTGGAATATTCCAAATGGCAAGAGTATACTAATGTAAGAAAGTAGGGAGGATATGCATTTTTAAAAATAAAAAATTTAGCCTTTAAAATGAAGTGCAAGGATCAAGTGGAAAAAGAGAAGTTCATTCAAAGATTGAATGAGGTTTTGACCCTCACAATTTAGTGACTCATTGATTGCATTAGCTTACTATTTACACTATACATTTGGGCCAATAAAAATCCAAGCACAAATAAATTTTATTCAATCAAAGCATGAGAAAATTGAAATATGATGGCTATTCAATTGGATTTGATACTGATAATTGATAAAAAAATATTATATCAATCTAAAAGAGATATCTCTATCTAATGTATGATGCATTAAAAGCTAATGTATTCCATAATATCCTATCAATAAGTGGATGAAGCTTCAACAAGTGGACTAAGAGAGTATTTTTAAAAATTTTAATGGATTAGCTATTTCAAAGATTGAAGAAGATTGACGAACTAATATGAATCAGACTTTAGCCATCAAGATGGAATGAATGCCCTAAATTTCTCCATAGCTTCAATTTCCATTTATAAATCAATACTGATGCTTGTAGATTGAAAAAGGCTTGTGATAGAATAGTATTTAGCCCTTCTAAAAGCTTATCGACAAGAAATTTGAGCTTGAAGCATAAAATGTTGGAGTTATGTATAGCTCACCCTATCTAGACTAGGTTTCGCCTATATATATGTAGATTGTGATCAATATGATGTAGTCTTTGGGAGTGTATATGGTGTGTCTCTTCTCTCCCTCTCACATCTCTACATATATTCTCTCTCTATATCTCAACTTGGTCTCAGGAGGATGCTGGGCGAATGTGGTCACTAGAGGACGTTGATGGTACAAAGTCATTACTCACTTCTTTTCCTTTTCTATATGATGATGAACCTCATTCACGAGACAATATTGACTCTTCAAATCAAGATTCACAACTTGCACCTATTAGCTGATTGATGACCTTGGCATTGATCTTTATGTTGATCTTCCAATTGGTAATGAGCATGGTACTTGTCATGTTTATGATGCTAATATTCTTGAGAATTCTCTCAATATTTGTAAAGACCATGTCTCTTATAGTGATGTCATGGCATCCCCCACAAAAGGAACAATGGTAGGAGGCCATGGAAGCTAAGTATGAATCTCTTCTCTCTAAAGGTATACATGGGTTCTAACTCAGTTACCACTTGGATGTACTGCTATTAAATGAAAAAGGGTTTATACAAGTAAAACAAAAGTAAATGGAACATTTGACAAATTCAAAGCAAGCCTAGTTGCCAAAGGTTTCTCACAAATCGTAGGAGTTGATTATCACAAAACTTTCTCACCTATTTTTTGTATTGCTAGTATTCGGGTCTTGTTAGTTTTTGCTATTGAATTTGATTTGGAGGTTCACCAAATGGATGTGAGAACCGCTTTTCTTAATGGTGATTTAAAGGAAGAGATATACATGGAACAACCAGAGGGATTTGTAGTCAAACATAAGCAAAATCTTGCTTGCAGACTTCATCGGGCACTCTATGGTCTCAAACAATCTTCACGAGCTTGGTATCAAAAGATTGATCTCTTCCTTAAAAAACAAGGTTTTATCTCTTGTTCTTCAAATCCTAACTTATATCTCAAGTGCTGCAATGATAGTTTTGTTATTCTTGCTCTATATGTGGATGATACCATACTTGTTTCTAACAATCTCAACTTCCTTCAACAAGTAAAGGAGGTTTTATTTTATGTGTTTGACATGGTTGATCTTGGAGATATACACACATGTCTTGGTATTCAGATTCAACGCTATCGAAAAAAAGTTGTTTTATTATTGTATCAAACAAAGTTCATTGAAGATATTATTCAAAATTTTGGTTTGGGTTATGTTGAAAACCAGAGTTGCAGCATTGGAATGTGTGCACAAGAGGAAGAAGAGAGCTCAAAGTACAAGAACACAATCTTTCTTACTAAGTTGCTTAGAGTACAACTTGGGTACACTCTGCCACTTTTGATAGTGACCCATAGGCTGTTTATATAGCCTTTTAGGGTTTCCCCTGCCCCTAGGGCTATTCACACTCATCTGCCCTTATAATCCCTTGCTTATAGTGGGTTCCTATGCCTGTCTTCTAACACCCCCCCTCAATGCCAGGGTGGCATTGGATTACAAAGCATGTAAGAGGTTCCCCCCTTCTTGGGATGCCTTTATAAATCAGGCTTACAAGGTTGTTTTAGGTAGATGATTTAAAGATTCAAAATAGTCGATCTTCAGATGGATTGGAGGCATAGTTGGCCACCAATTCTTTGGGTATATCAGAAGTGTTGGGGCATTTACTAGGGATATGCCCTGTCTTCTTGCACTTGTTACATTTCATCTTCTCGGGATACTTCTTCCACCAGTTGTTTACAAGATGTCCTTTTTTCTTACAAAACGAACATCTAGTGAGAGCTGTATGAACCAATACTTGATCACGGGAATTTGAAGTTGCCTGACTGTTGCTGCTTTCTTTGTGGTTCCTCTTTTCTTCATCCAAACAGGATTGAATGGTACTTGCCAATGTAGGATCTGGAATGTTGGTGAGAGTGGTTACAAGAGTAGGAAACACCTGTTTTACAGCTTTTAGGAGAATAGCAATAGCATCTTCTTCATGTATTGGAGCTTGTACAGAGGCAAGCTGTGCCATAAGTCCCTTCATATGAGAGATGAATTTTCCCAAATATTCTCTTGATCGATATTCCAAGCTAAAGAATTCAATTTTAAGGAAGATTTTAGTATTTTTGCCAGTGGCTCCATAGAGCTTTTCAAGCTCATCCCATTTTTCTTTAGCGGTGTTTAGTTGATCAACATGATGAATCAGGGATTCATCTAAGTTTAACATTATGATTGCTTGAGCACGTTGGTCATCCTCTATACCAACAAGATTTGTAGAGTTTACAGCTCTACTGTCTTGAATGAGAGGCCAATACCCTCTCTCCATCATTTTGTATTTTATAAGTACCTGCCATGGGTAGAAATCTTTGCCATCAAACTTTCGAATTTGAGGACGGACATCAGCATATGTTGTGGTCATTGGGAAGGTCTTACCACTTGTTAGGACAAGGGCAGTGTCTAGTCCCTTACAAACTTTCCACTAAAATCAAAGTTGCAATGAAGAGAAAGGCTGAAAATCATATAAATGTAATATTTCAAAGTATGACTATGGTGGTCCTTTCTTATGTGCAAACTTCTTCCGAGGTTTAATAGTCTTTTTAGGTTTTAATGAAGTAAACCTAGACTAGACTTCAGGCTCCTCCTTGTGGTATGTCTTAGTGGATGAATCTTGTGTTGGACAAGGTTGGTCTATGATCTCAATGCTTGTTGCTGATGATTTCGAGGGGAGTACAATGACACTCATGCTTTTGATTTCATTGACCAGTGTATTTGAAACAAAGTCACTCATGGTATGCAATACACTTCTAGTGTATGATGGTCTATGTGTTAATTGTACACATATCCTTTCAACAATATACAAAGAGGAATAAAAAACTCACTAGATTTTAGTGAATGCCCAGCAAGCAAATGATTAGATGATTCATGATTAGTGTTTAGAAACACGCTTGTCAAGCTTAGTGAAGTGCTTGAATGGAACCCGGTTGGAAGTCAGCTTCCCAATGCTTACTGATGTCCACTGAGCATGCCCAAGAGCTTTAGAAACTGGAATAGGCTTCAGAGACTATGCTTCAGTGATTAGAATCACTGTTAATGAAGCTCAGAGTGAAAAAATGACAAAATGTCAAGCTTAGATCTTGTTGGCTATGGCTGCCTCAAAACACTGTTAGGGTTTGGCAGAGATCTCTCTCTGTGGGAGGAATTTCTAGGAACCCTTGTAGATGAGGATAGCCCACTAGGGGGGCTATCAAAGCCCCAAGATAGCTACTGGGATCGCGTCGCCTGCTACATGTACAGCAGTACGGATTTCGTGTTGTCAGAAACTGTGCCTGTTTTTGGGAATCACGTAATGCCGGGCTCAAACATGGACAATGTCGAGGGTAGACCTGACAAGGAGTTGCATCCTAATGTGGAGAAGAGATCTCCAGAAGAAAGCACAGGCTGATATGGCCTCCTTTGTCCTCCCCAAGTCCTCCAATGGAGGTAGGTTGCAGGCAGCTATGGAAGAAAGAAGGATAAGATGAAGGAGGTAAAGGCTCATGTGCACTTAGTGATAGCTGAGGCTGAGAGAAGCTGAGGAGATCAGAGATGGCTCTGATACCATGTTGAAAACCAGAGTTTCAGCATTGGAATGTGTGCACAAGAGGAAGAAGAGAGCTCAAAGTACAAGAACACAATCTTGCTTACTAAGTTGCTTAGAGTACCACTTGGGTACACTCTCCCATTTTTGATAGTGACCCATAGGCTGTTTATATAGCCTTTGCCAAGCTAGGGTTAGGGTTTTCCTTGTCCCTAGGGCTATTCACACTCATTTGCCCTTATACTCCCTTGCTTATAGTGGGTTCCTATGCCTGTCTTCTAACAGGTTATGCACATCCTACTAGTACTCCTTGTCTTGTGAGCTCTACTAAAACTCTCACTTTCTACAAAATGATAACAATTAGCATTACATCAACCTTATGTTAATCTTGTTGGATGTCTTCAATTTGTTGGCTTAAATTCTTTCTCACCCTGACATTCTTTTTGCTGTAAATTTTCTTGGACAACATCTTAGTTCTCCATGCCTTAAAAATTGGACTCTATCTAAACGATTTTTGAAGTATTTAAAAGGCACTAAGATTCTAGGTTGGTTTATCGATGCCAACAAAACTTTGATCCTCTACATTCACTTCAACTTTTGGGTTATATAGATGCAGATTGGGCAAGCTCTCACTTATCTATGTGTTCTACAAGTGGAAATTGTTTCTTTATCAATGGTTGTCTTGTTTCTTGGACTAGAGCAAGAAACAACGTTGTGTTGTTGTATCCACTACAGAGGCTAAATATATAGATGCATCTTTAGTGGCTCAAGAGTTAGTATGGCTTCGACAATTTCTATTAGATATTGACCATCCTCCTCTCTCCGGCACACCACTTCAATGTGATAACCAAATTGCTATTAGTCTTGCTAAAGACTATGTTCAACATAACAAGTCTAAATATATTGCAGTGCATTATCATTATGTTTGATATGAAGTAAATAAAGACACGATCATGATTGAACATTGTCCAAGTGATCAAATGATTGCAATTATATTCACCAAAGGACTCAATGAAGCACGCTTCACTCTACTGTGCTTGGAACTTGGAGTTGTCTCAAATTCAATATTTGGTAATTAATCTACTATGACATTGTAGTGCCATTGTACATACTCCTTATAGGCATCATACACTTCACATATCCACATACACCTCAGACCTCTTGGTCATCTTTGTATATACATATTCAGTTTCACTTCACATGCACGGATTCACTTTACATGCACACAATAATCCTTCGTGATCATGTTTGTAAATTTGTATATAGGAGGTTGGGTTTTTCCCTTGTGCGCCCCGAGGGTTTTTTCATCTGTAGCTAGAAACCTTTGTTTGAGTGGGGGTGTTGGAGCTATATATAGCTCACTCTATCTAGACTATGTCTCACCTATATATATGTAGATTGTGATCAATATGATGTAGTCTTTGGGAGTGTATATGGTGTGTCTCTTCTCTCCCTCTCGTGTCTCTACATATCTTCTCTCTCTACATCTCAATATAAAACCCCCAAAATATTGTCCCATAATGTTATTTTATGCTTTCCTATTCAATGTGTGAAATCTTGCCCATTCTTAGAGTAGAACCAATATAGATAAGTGTTGGAGATCAAAGAATGATAAATCTAGAAGAATAAGAGAGATTCAACTTGTTGGTTATGGCTATCCTACTATGATTTAGGATTTATAGAGAAAAGGAGCTCCAAAGATTGAAGGAGAAAGGTCAAATCCTTAAGGAATAGGTAGGAGATGATTGTTATGCTCTTGACTATCAATATGCTTGCAATTCTTGAAACCATGCTTGGTAGGCTGAAAGGGAGGCTTGTCCTAAGGGTTTAGACAAAGATGAAGGCTTCACTAAGTAAGAAATGAGATGAAAGGGATATCCACATGACACCTTGAAAGAGAGCTTGTAGAAAGAAGAGAGTGGGAGCCTTTTCCAAAATTTAATTCAAACTTAAACCATGATTACCTCTATTGACGTCTTCTTTTACCAAAATGCTTTCCAATATCGCATGTATCTTGATGACCATCTGATAATTTGTTTGCCTTGGCTCCCACTTTGCCTCCATATCTTGAAGTAGCCTTTAAGTAAGCTATCGTTTTTACTTGCAGGACCTTTGGTCTTTACACTAGTCTCCTTGAACTGCTATACCACATCATAGATCCTTGAAAACATCACATTTCACTAGAACCTTGTTCCAAATGAGAAAATTAACAAGGATCAACAAGCATTTTACTATTACCACTCGAGATTTTTCATTTCTCTTTGCTTTTGACTTGTTAGATCTCCTTTAAATTCCTAAAATTCTCATACCTTTCCTTTTTCCTTAGAGTGATTAGATCTCCTTGCAATCCTTGATTCTCTCTTTTTTTTTTCTCAAATCCAATATGAATCTCCTAATCCAAGATCATTGATTTAGGGGCCCTTAGAATTTATCTTCCCATCTCCATCACCAACCTCCTTTTAGACTTCCATAAGCTCCTTCTTCTCTTTTGTGATAGCTTGAGGATAAGGGGTTTTCTAACTCTCAATAATTCTAAAAATTTTGTTTGTCTTGATCAACGTATATTCTCTCATCAGACTCAGAAGTGAAATGACATTCAACCTTACAAATTTATGATGTTTACAAAAATGGTATAGAACATGCATCATCCATTAAATCAATTTTTTATACATCAAAGACCTCCGAAACTTTGATGTATATTTTCTATCCCATACACTACATGCCTTCTCTTGCCTAGTAACACTTGCATTGCAATGTATATTCTAGAAATTCACATAATCTACAATCCATCTACAAGGATGAAAAGGGATGTAAATTAACCCTCATGTCAAATAATAAGAACATTCTAAAAATACACAAAATCTACAATCCATCTAGTTATGAAGGTGGTAAAGAGATCCATAGTAAGCATTCATGCTAAAGCATCTCATGAGGGGGGACATAAAGTTCATGAGACATGGATCAACATAGATAATGTTGTCAAGTTATTCCATATATTGTTAATAGTCCACATGTTCTAGATTTCAATCCAAAAAGGTGGGGATCCATATAGATAATGTTGCCAACTCATTCCATATGTTGTTAGAAATCCACACGTTCTACTTTTCAATTAAAAAAGACAAACTATCATAGAACAGATAGCAAGTATACTAATGAGATTTAAGATGGGAACGTGCCCACCATCAGAATAAATATTAATAAAAGCTTCAAAGTGAGTATGGTAGTATGTGCATTGGAATGGGCATCAAAATATGTGATGGAAAATGTGTCAAAAAAATTTATAGATAAAACACAATGGATGTATATAAGTCAAAATTGTCATAACTAATTGATTTCAAAAAATGGGATACTAAGCTCCAATTGAATATACTTAAAAGAGAGAGTGTTATCAAGTTTTAATATTGATATATTAAAAAATATATGTAAAGAATAGGAGGACAATAGAATCTTACATCCATGCATAATAAAAAATGCACATGATGAGATCTCTAATCCGATATCTCATCCTTATGCAATGAATCAACATAGCAATCCAACAATAAGAGAAATATATAAAATCAAGGTTAGGTGGATCAAACATCATGTGTAAATGCATGCAAAAGCAAAAATGGTTGGATTTAAGATTAGTATATCTCCCCCCACTCTCAAATAGCTTGCTCATAAGATACTCCACACTTGGGGGGTCCACTAGGGTTTATCATATGGTACCATGTGAGTGTAAGGAAGGGGGGTTATTTAAGGGAAGGAAGGTACATTTTATAAGGTAAGGTCCCATAAACAGGGGGTAGATAAATGGTATTTTCATATATTTCTTGCATGCAGGTGACGTCTCCTTATTACTACTAGTGAATCCCCCATGACTCCACACCATGTCACTGCCCATATTCCCTCTTCTCTAGTCTTGTCAATGAATGACTTGTGTATCAGAATTGATGAGAAAAACACATGCAATAAATTATTGCATCTCAAGAAACTAAACATGCATGTAAATAAAAAATAAATAAACTAAATGCCATTATACTTAATCCATTTCAAAGGTGGTATAACCACCACTCCTAAGGTGTGATATCAAGCCAAACTCAATTCCCCTACATGTTGCCTCCTTTTGCTACTTCCATTTGTTAGGATTTTTATTGATTTCTTACTTTATTAATTTCCATTACTTTCTCTCAAGCCAAGTGGGACAACGCATTGTTATATGCATCTCATTCATTTAAGCAAAGGTGGGAGAGATGTTTCATGGTGCATGATTGATAATCCACTGAAAATCTATCTTCTACATTCGACCTATGAAAACTCTCTATGAAGAGTCCTTACAACCTTATCTCTCCTCTCTAGATCTTGGTTTTTCCATAGCATAAAGATGTCATCTCTGTATCTAGACATAACACTCATACATGTGATCATGTGATTCATAAGGTTTTTCCCCTCTTTATTCATAACTACTCACCCCATTTACTTGTTGATCATGTAGGAGAAGCCAATAGGAGTCACCAAAATCCTAGTCATACATGGTCTAGACACCTCAAATGTGGTTGGACAATCAATATGAGCATTGTGGGGTAGCCTCTCGTCTTAGGTTTCTATACTTGGCTCATAGACCATCATGTTGATATCATAATATGGAAGATCAAGGATATGATCAAGGGAGGAGGAGTAGGAGCTGGATCTAGGATAGTAGGATCACAGCCTTGAAGACATCTCAATGAAACTATCAAAGCCCTTACATTCAAGTAGAAGTTAATTGCCAAGAAGATTTTGAGTTTCACATGTAGAGGCCACCCTATTCTAATCCACATCTTTATTTTTTTTCCATTATTTTATCCATGATCCATGTGGCCCTACTACATTCATGTGCTCAACCCCAATGGATATCTCAAAGAGTTGAAAATGCATCCTCTTCTAGTGAAATTACCTTTCCAACATAATGCCTTTAAGTCATCCTTCATTACATTGATTAGAGTGAATTTCTTGTAATTGATGGAGGTTTGAGCTATAGCCCCATAGGTTTCTAGTAGTGCTAAGTCCTTGTTCAGGTCACCCTTCTTGGCTTCCAAACTCATCAGTACATGTCTAATGTGTCTAGTGATTGATTGTGGTGAAGGAGCCTCAATGGTCCAAATAGACTTGTGGGTAAGTGCTTGTTCTACCTAGTATTAAGAGAGTGCTCTGACTTTTCTTACAATGTCAATCATGATAGTCTTTTTACACATAGAAGTATGCCATATAAAGTGATTATATACAAAATGAATAAAAAATGTGTATGTATTATTCAATTGAAATTGAGAGATAAGGGTACTTATAAATAGGTCTTCAATGCAAGTCATATAGAGGGTATACATATACTAAGCCCCTCAAGGGCAAAACAAAGAAGAAAATATCATCTTGGGAGATTAAGAGAGGCTTTTAAAAAAAATGAAGCATACATTTGTGCATATACTCACACAAAACAAAAAGGACAACACATTCGTATACATGTTCACATGTGCAAATGTATAGGCACACATGTACATCCACATTCATATCCTCAAATAAAGATCAAATCCTCCTTTTTGTCATAACCACATATGTGTCACAACATTCATGCATTAAAAGCTTGTGTTTGGGACACCTAGGTGTGTTTTAGAGGGGAGAAGGGGAGGGGGTGAACTTGTGTTTGAGATACCTATGTATATGAGGAGGGAAATTAAAAAATTATGAATCTTTTACTCGATGATAATAGGAGTCTCATATAGGTTACAAAAATTTAATTTCATACCACTACAAGTTTCTAAACGGGTATATAAAATACTAATAGTGGTTTCCTATACTTGTTACCAATCTATCTTTAAGGAGTTTGATTGGTGGCATTATGTCTTTGAGGAAATATCTAAGACATAAAATGACAAAAATCTATATCTATAAATTAGGAAATGTTATAGCTTTTAGCATTTGAATGTGGGATTTAAGGTAATTTCTTCTTTTGTGACCAAGTGTGACTTGTTTTATACAATCTTACATTTCTCTTTTATATGAATTGTCTGGATAAAAGGGTGTGGGAAGGGCATGAGTAAATTTTTCATCAAACTTTACAATCACCTTGATTGGCCATAAGTTGGAGAATTAATACTTCATGAGTTCTACATAAAGTTCATTGAATAGCAATAATACTACTTTGACTATGTATGTCCCTAATGCATCGTAACTTACGTTGTATACTTCTTTCATTATGTGTTTTCCAACTACAATCTAAGTTATGTTTTATATAAATAATAAAATTTAAAATATTAAATAGTTTGGGACAATTTGGATGCTTTGGGAATCCTAAGTTTTAGTATTCTCTTAATATTTGAAAGGTGAGGAGCACCATGAGGCCTATGAAGCTTTTGTCAAAACCATGTCATGTAAGATACCATTGGAGATCTCTTGAAGACTAGGCTCTAAGTTTTTTCTTGTTACAAATTTTCAAATTTTATGCTCAAGATACAAAAATTCCATAAATTGAGCATACAAGGTCAATTTTTTTAATAGGAATCTTATTTATAGCATACTCTTCAATTTTATCTTTTCAATTGTATGGTATACGAGGTGATCTTCACAAAAACTTCATATGACTCATCATGTTCCCTACTTTCTCCCTCTAAATAGACCTTGCAAAATGGGATTTGGAAAAATAACCAAAAACTCATTTTAGGAGTACATAGGATCAGTTTCTACAATCAATGCTTTTTGCCTCTTTCTTCAAGCCAAACAAAGAGCATGTACACCTTGTCTCTTGTTCAACAATATGGCCAAAATTATATTCATTAGAGATCATTATACCACTTCACAAATAGGACTCATTAGCACAATTTTAAAAAGTAGATAATAAAAAATGAATATTCTCCTATCACTTTTCTTTTATGTGAATACTTTTACACATTGCTACAATATAGTCTTGAATTGTGTACAAAATAGTCAATGGTGTTGTAAGTTTAGTATGTCAATTGTGTAGGATATAGTCAATGGTGTAGTCCTTTTTTGTCAAAAGGCGTGTCTCAAATTTCAATGGATCAAGATATTGTGTAGGAAACATGTCAATAATTTTAATTCAAACCACAAGAAACATTCAATTGGAGCACCCCATACTTTCCACACTTAAATATCTTAAATATGATTTCAATCAAATAATTAATATTTTCTACATACTAGCTTCTATGGCATTGAATTTGAAGCAACTATGTACATAATCAATGTAACTTGCTTTTAAAGTTTCATTGAAGAATCTTTATATGCATAAAGATAGTTTTTTATTAGATCTAATATTTTTCTATTAAGAGAGTTGAAAACCTTTTTGAAAGTTGTAAGAGTATAGAGTAAATCAAGCTCTTGAGCATAGTAAATCAACCTTTAAGGCCATTGACAAATTCAAGGCTTTCTTTACGAGACTTTAATATATTCTCATTCATAAGACAAATATATCTAAATGTTTGCATATTTAAAAAAAGAAGAGATGGTTAACGTTTCAAAGGTAACGTGTCAACCAAGAAACTTGATGTGCACAACACAATAGTCATATGTTAGAACATGCTTCCACATGAGATGTAATTATTGCATGTATGAAAGAGCATTATAAAATTTAAGAGTATATTGGCAAAATCTCCAATGAAAACCATCCTAAAATACTTTAATATGTCACACCTCGCCATGGAAATGCATGTTGGTGTAATGCTCAAAATCAATCCATCAACATACACACTAAAAATAACATCAAGATATGCACCACTCTAATTGTTATTATAATTGATGGGTATTTTAGTGCTTATTTTCACATGTACTAAAAATCAAATCGATCAATATATTGATACTGTAGAGAAATAATTCTTTTAGCAAGGATCTGGCCTCTAAAAAAGGTTGGATCATTGTTGTCCATGTCTAATTATCCTATCATATATGGACTAATGTTCAAACTTGTATTAAGACCCCCACCATCATGCAAACAAGGCTAGTGCTTAAACAAATTCGAATGAGGTACTTTAGACATTATATAAAATAATAGAGATAAAATTGAGCATTAAATTAAAATATAAGAGACATAAAAGTGGTACAACAACAATGAATGAACATGTGTAAATGAAAAAATCTATATATAAAGTACAAGTCAAAGAGGTCCCTAATCAAAGATCTCATCCTCCTATAGTTGATCATCCCCCTAATGATGTAAGAAGAAACAAATCATGTAGAAATTTATAATACCAAATTACCTCTCCTTCCCTTGATGTAGGCCTTTACAAAATCAATTTACCTTATGTTGCCTTATATACTCCTTCTCTAGCTTGGTTGTTGAATGATTAATGAGAATGGACTAAAAACATAGTATACATGCAATAAATATTGTCTATAAAATCCAAACTACCAAAATAGAAATAAATTGTAGAATAATATACTTAGAAAGGTCATCTTGAAGGAGCCCCCACCACCACCTTCAAGGTGTAATGGCAAACCAACTTCAATTCACATGCATGCCACCTCTGTTTGTGACTTCCACTTGTCAATATTTTCCTTTATTTCCTTATTTATCTTCCTCTACTTCTCACAACCATGTTAGCTAAGATTTCCTAGTATATTTTTATAGGCATTATGTGTCTATAACTAAAGATGGGCTAGGTACCTCATAATATAGATCTACATGTAGTCATTGATAAATTTATCTATCTTATACATGACTATGGAAACTTATTATGGAGAGTTCTTATGACATAATCCTTTGACTTGGAATATCCGTCTCTCCATCTCTATACTGTGTTTGGCTTGTAGGTCAACATAACTTGTACGTCAATAGGACAAGCTTATGAAACCTTGAAAAATGACTCACAACATAATGTGCATAAAGCATTTGCATATTTGAATTGCTAAAATGTTGTAGCAATTGTATTGATTTGTTATGTAAATCAGCAATTTGGGCTCAATCTCATGTAGCTTGTAATGATAGCATAAACTCCCATGGAAAAACCACAAAGATTCTGGTTCATTCTCACCATAGGAAAAGTATGCAATAAGAGATGATTAGTCTTGAGGCCGAAAAGTTGTTGGATACCCAAGAGGGATGGGAAAAACTAACCCTCAAATATATATAAAAAGGATGAGAATGAATAGAACATGCTATTCATGTGTGTAAACTTTGTACACTTTCCTTCTTACTTTCATTATGAGAGAGAGGGTGAGGGTGAGAGGGAGAGACCGAGAGCAAGAGAGTGAGGGTTAGGGACCAAGAGAGTGAAGCTCTTCTCATGTTCTCTCCAAGAACTCTCTCTTGCCATACCCATGCTTCTCTTTTGCAAGTGGAGGTCGTAGTGGGTTGAGAGTCAAAGGAGCACTCACTTGGATTGTAGAGTATGAAAAATGCATTCTTCATGGGATTGAAGGAAGGCCACGCCACTCACTATAAAGGAATGTTTGCATTCATCTGCAAGAGGCTATGTGAGAGATAGTCCTGATTTTTGTGTGTTGAAACTCTTGAAGGAATACGAGTGTGTCCAATATCCCAATATGTTTAGCTCATGTAGCACAACATTTTGGTTCCATTGCTGGGACCAAGGACACATCAACCATGAAGTCACTCAAGCATTACATGTGTAGAATAGAAGGGGTGCGAAAGTGTCAACTCCAAAATACAAGTGCTTAGTTAGGTTTTTTGCATTCGTAACGTGATTAAGTTTGTTGGTAGAAGGATTGTAATTTTTTGTTGACAAGAATCATATCTTCTACTCCTTTTTTTTTATTTTTATTTACAAATTTTTAAATTAAAAATTTTTAGGGATAGTCTTGGGTTGCTCATGGTTCTCGATTTGGAAATCACATTTTTTCTTTTTAAATTTACTTAGAAAGTTGAAGAAAATAAAGGGAGTAGAAAAAGAAAAAGGAGAAGAAAAAAGAGAAAGAGAAGAAGAACAAGAAAAAAATAAGAAGAAAAAAGAAGAAAGGGAAGAAAAAGATGATGATGAAGAAAATGAAGAAAGACAAGGAGAAGAAGAAGTAGTAGGAGAAAAAGAAGAAAAAGAAAGAGAAAAAGAAGGATGAGAGGAAAAGAGGGGGGGACGGGGGGAAGTATGGGCTTTGTAGCTATACCATGGCATTGTTACCAAAAATACATATATAGGGAGTAATAGTGACTCTGAGCCTTGCTTGCTTCCCACTCTATATGTGATTCCCTATACCCAATGGTGAACCAACCCTCACATGTGTGACTTCATGAGGGTGTAGTCCTAGGATATGCATATGTTGTACCGTTTCTTTCATTGAATAATACAAGAGTATACCTTACTCTCACATACCATGTTACCTTTCTATGCCATGTCGAGTGAGTGATTGAGTATATGTGCATTACAAGAGGGGCTATTTTCCCATTCTCGTTTAACCAAAAAAAATTTAAAAAAGGGGTCACCCTACTATTGACTTGCTATCTCGCCAAGCATCGGCCTTGATTACATCAATTGAAAGAGACATGGAAGGAGCATTCTAAGCTAGGCAACTAGCATGAAATGCATATTTTGAAAATAGAATTTCAATTTGACGAGATGTAGGGATATAATAGAAAATTTGGATGGGCAAGGGTGTTACCTCAGCAATTCAATGACTCGCTGATTGGTTAACTTATCCCTTTTACAATTCTCTTTTTTGGGTTTACTTTCAAAATTACAACCAACAAGATGGTTATGGTTAGGAGTAAGATGCTCATCTGAAGAGAGGGATTAATTGAATCACAAACATGAGTGCATTCATTAATGATTGAGTATATGAAGGAGTAGACCAATACATTCCCTTGATTTAATTAATGCCAAGAGAGGGCTAATTCCCTAATCTCTCTTAAACAAAAGGATGGAGCTCAACAAATGGATGAAGAGAGAGGTCAAGAACTATGAGACATACCTCAGACATGCTTGAAGAAGTGGTGGTAGGTTGCGTGAATCAATAACCCATGCTTCTCCTCTGATTCAACTTGTGTGGATGGAATAAGGCCTTCAATCCTATGACATCTTCAAGTGGAAGAGATTTAAGCTATTGCCAATGGCTCGCGAGGCAAGAAATTGAGGATTCTTTAGGAGAGCTTGAGCTATAGGGAAGGTGCCATGGCTACCATTGATGTTGTCCACTCCAAGGTTTCAAGAGAGTGCCAAGATCAGAGATCTCGATCAAGAGGGGTAATCTTGCTTAAATGAGTACCAAGTGTTGGGGGATGAAGCTAGAAGTCAATGCCATGTGCTAGAGCAAGAGGAGAAGGACTAGATGCAGCAACACAAAATGCATTGAAAAATACAAGGCTATCCATAGAGGATCTAGCTGGGTGAGATGAGGCTTATGGGTACTCTACAGGTTGCCCAAGTTGCCCAAGATGTCACGGAAGCAGTAGGAGATGGCACTCAGGCCCAAGAAGAGAGAGGAGGAAGATCTTGGGAGTTCTTGGGCTAGAGGTTCCATGGTTGCCTCAAGAAACTATGAAGAAGAAGAGGGGAGCTCAATTTTGGGAAAAATAGTCACAGTTAAGCCATCCTCCAAGTCTTGAAAATCCCCCCTAGGTAAAAAACCTCTAAAATTGAGTTGTAGAGTAAAAATGAGTTGCCATCTTTGTTTGACTGTCTCCAAATTTAGTCAAAGCTCCAGTTAAAAGTTTGACAAAGGCTACCATGGTCTTCAAGAAAGTTGTTGGCCTCTGCCTCGGGAACTCCTATGTGCCTATATACCTATGTACCTGAGTAACTAGGGTTTCCTGAGACTGAAAGGAAACTAAATCTAAAGGAAGAAGAATCAGAGAATAGTGCTCTGATACCAACTGTAATGAAATGAACCTAACAATACCTAAGAGAGGGAAGGAGTGCAGAAGAGAGAGAAAGAGAGTGACGAGGAGAGAAAAAGACTAGAAGAAGAGAGAGAAAGATAGAAAGTGAGAGAGAAGGAGAGAAAAAAGAGGAAGGAAGCCATGGAAGCTATGAAGGTGAAGAGAGAGTTTCTTAATTAATTTATGATGATTGACCTAACCCTATTACACCTTAAATACCGTCTTAGTGTGATTGGTATTTTCTGATTACAGAGATGCAAGGTACATGTGGACATGTGCAGATCTTAAGATGGATGTGTGGGTCAATATGTGTGTGTGTAGCGACCATGTGCCCAAGTGTTTGTGTATTTTAGGGTGTTTATTGTGATATTTGCACCTACTTTGATTACACTCAATGCAATGTGCATATCTAAGTATATGTCATATGATGCAAGGTACATGAAAGTTATTTATGGTGATTTTTAATGTACGGTGGGTGGATGATAGTGCATGATCTAGGTATATGCATAAGGATAGTACAAAGTTGTGCTATTGAAAATGCACTAATGTCCTTATCTGTGTGTATGTACATGCACTTACATGTGTGTAACCTAGATGTAATGCAAGTTATATGAGGTCTAAGATGTATGTAAATGTAGGTGCATTTGAGGCTGTGCCTACCTTATGTGTGTAGTAACATGAGATGCATTTAAGTATGTGTATGGTGGGGATACGAGGTGCTTAAGCCCAAGCTATTTCTAAGTGGGCTCAATTGCAATAATACACTAGGTATGGTTGGGACACAAGCATACTATGTGTGTGTGAATGGGTTCTATGTGCGAAGAGGTGTGCTAGTGTATTGAATGCACACACATGTCTTAGCATGCATATGAGTGCATCTAAGGGTAGAGTGAGTACACTAGGTGTAGTATGCTTGATTAGGGATTCATATGTATGCATGAAAATAGTGTAATGTAGTTCTATTTATGAAGAGGTGTGTTAGCGTGTTGAACGCACACATGTGTCCTAGCATGCATATGAGTGTATCAAAGGGTAGAGTGAAACAGTAGGTGTAGTATGCTAGATTATGGGTTTAGATATATGCATGACAATAGTGTATGCCATTAGGATGTGTGGGTGTGTGTAGGGGTGTAATGGATGTATGTGCATGTACAATGCATAGTGGAGTGCTCTACAGATGCAATACGTGTGCGTGAATGGATTCTCAATGTATATTATGTTTGCCTAAGGTACTATGAATGCATGTATAATGAAGTATCATGAATGCATATGCATGAATGGGTGCACATGGGTGTGTGGATGTACACATGTGCAAATGGATATACATGCAAATGCACTATGTATGTGTATAGTCATGGGGTACATTGGTGGATACACATGTACTAGATGGATATACACGGGGATGCACTAGGGTGAATGGTTTCCCATGGGTGTCTATAATGTGGGTGATGTACAAGTGCACACATGGATACATGGTGCATGGATACATAATGGGTGAGGTGGATGCTTTATGTGTGACTAGATGCGCATGGATGCATTGTGTGCAGTCATGGATGCACATGGATGCATTATGTGTGGTCATACACACACACACGGATGCACTATGTGTGGTCGCGGATACACATGGATGCATTATGTGTGGTCACACACACACAAATACACTGTGTGCAATTGGATGTGCACTATGTGTGATCGGATTTTCATGAACATAGTATGTGCTGTTGGAAGCACTATGTGCAATGGGACACAGGGATGCACATGAGTGTGATGCAAGCTACGGATGCACACATGGATATGCAAATGCAAAAGTGAATGCATGATGCACCAATGCACTATGGGTGAGGTGGATGCACTATGTGCAATTGGACTTACACAGATGCACTTTGTGTGGTTGGATGCACGTGGATGCACAGTGTGTAAGTAAATACACACGTGCACAAATGTATGCAGACATGATACTTGGATCCATATGGGTGCACATAGATGTACTATAATCATATGGTGTTGAATGCAATGTATGTCTAGGGATATTCGGATGCATAGTACATGTGTGGGTGTAGATACGAGTATGCATATCATGCAAGTGACACACCAATCCATCTTCTTCTGTTGCCACATCCAATGATCCTCCCTACCAAGTGATTATAAGTGAGTTGTGGAGAGAGAGAGGGGGCTTGGGTGATGCGTATGCCACTATGTGTGATGTGTGTGTTTGTGTAGGTATGTGTGCATATGCATGTTTCTTTCCTTCCTCCTCTCTCCCTTGAACCTCCCCTCCAATCAACTAGTACTAGGGTGAGTTTAGAGAAAAATGCCCACACATGCAATACATGTAACATATACTTGTGTCACATGTAGTGGTATTTGTGTGTGTATAGACTAGGTGGTATATGTGTGTATTTTAGGTCTTATATCTACATGTATATGTGTATGGATGTTAGTGTGAGATGTTGTGAGTTGGCTGCCAATGTGTGTGTCTGTGTGTCTATGTGTAGTGCATATGATCCTAGCCTATTATGTGTGATAATTATGTGTAGGGTGTAAGTTAAGCATGTGTGTGTTTGTGCACGAGTCTAAACTGGTGTAAGTGTGTGCATGTATTGTGAGGTGTTTTTGTATGGGTGTGTGGTGTGTGTAGGTTCAATGTGTGTGTATTTAGTGTGTTGTGCACATGGGATGCATGTGTGTGAGTTATATGCATGTGTTGTGGAGGGTGAGATTCGTGTGGAATGGGGGTGTGTAACTAGTGTGTGTGGTGGTTGTGTGTGCACATGTGTTTGAGTTGTGTGAATGTGTGTGTATTTAATGTGCATGGTGAGAGGGGATGTGTATTATAGTACATGTTTATAATTATGTGTGTAGGGGTGTGTGTGTGTGTGTGGTGCTTGCTATGGGCAGTCGTGGCAATATGGGGGTGTGGTAGCAGTGGTGGAGATGCAACAATGGTCTAGGTAGGTGGATGAAAATGCACCTTGTGGGGAGGTCTGGCTAGGTGTGTGTGGTCAGAGGCAGCTAAGGGGATGGCCATTGTGCATGTGGTGTGGCAGGGGAGGATGCAAGCCAACAAGTGGGTGCCCCAATGTGGGTGATTTTTTCATAGAAACACCCTTAACCAAGCACTTTAACATAAAATAAAGGGTAGGTTGAGACTAAACCTTATGCCCTATTATTCACTACACATGCAAACACGTTTCCCTAAAATTTTCCATTTTCTAGATGAAAATTTGATTTTTTTCCTAATTGTTTCTATTTTTCATCATTTTTCTCAATTATTTTTTGTATAAATGCTAATAATTCTACAAATTCTAACCATAAAATAGAGAAACATAGCCATGGAAACAAACATGCATCATTTTTCCCCCTATGCATCATTATTTCCACCAATTTTATCAATTATCATCATCACATTTCTCAATTTTATGTATTTTGCCTCTATGCATTAGGCCTACTATAGTGACCACAAGCAAGAGATAGAATGTAGTAGGGCAGGAATGAGAAATGGTGTTAGGCCATAGGATATTAGCAAGACTAGCCACAAGCAAGGACCATGTAGGGGTAGGGAGTTGGAAGCACACAAAAGGTGGCACCCAGATAACATGCCTAAAAGGTGGCACCCAGATAACAAAATGGGAATTGGGCTATAATCTCCTTCTATACATCCATAGAAAGTTGTTGATAGCCAATTTTGAAAAATTTTACAATAAATTTTTTAATATACCTTATAGAGGGCACTCTCTCTCTATTTTGAATCATAAAGTTACTCGATGGGAGATCCCTAGCTAAAGATATCTCAGATTTTGTGCCAGAGGGTCTATTTGGATATCACTCAGCATAATTGGACAAAGAGGCAAAGCAAACGTGAAATAAGGGATTCTTGGGCATCAATGAATGACCCTAGCTCCACCCAACAGGACCATGAGGATATGTGTGAACAAATGCCCCATGAATTGGATCATTACTCTATGCTCAATCATACACTGCACCAACATGAGAATCATCATGCTGAGAGACATAGAGAGATGATGGTCACGATGGCTAGGATGATGGAGCAAATGACCCCTCCGTTGGAGACCATGCATGGCTAGAAAGGCATCATTGGGATGCTGGTATTCCTTTGAGTACCTATGAGACGAGTGAGCCCTAAACGAGGCATGATGAGTCTATCCTTCTATCCCTCGTTTGCCAATCCATCCAGCCCTAACATGGGATGGACAACCACTAGAAATGGAAACCACATGCTTGCCTGAAATCATGTATAGCACATTCTACATGGTATTTATGGACAACATGGCATGCATGGCACTCGTGAGCAACATGCACATGGTACTTTTGGGCAAAAAGGCCCTAATGTTTAGTTTCAATAACATGGGATGTATGGGTAGCATGCCCCACATGGTAATCATGGGCAACAAGGCCCTTATGGACAATTTGGCTAGCATTGCCCTCATGGATAGCATATGCATGGGTAGCGTGGACCACATGGAATGTATGGGTAACAAGGCAGTAATGAGCTACATGACAAAATCATTTTTACCAAGTTTAATGGACAATCCCCATCCCTAACTAACTTGGAAGAGTGGACCTCTAAGCTAGAGCCTTACTTTCACATCTACCCATGTATCGATGAGGCAAAGTTCATTTTAACCACATATTCAAGAATTTGGGAATTTTCATAAAGTTTGGGAATTCCTAATGTGATTAATATTTGGATACATGGTCAAATCTTTACTCCTTATTTGAAAGTGGAACTTGGGAGATTCCCAAATTCTCTTATATGGTATTTTTTGTCTCTCTTCATTTAGAGGGCTTTGCCCATACGTGTGGTCTTACATACAAAGGGAAAATCAGCAATTCCATGATTGGGATGACTTTAAGATACATATGGTGCAAGTATTTGTGTATGCGGTAGAAAAGGAACGGTTGTAAGAAGATGGTACCAACTTGATCAGTGTAATATCACCTTATGGGAGTATACAAATGAATTCATGAACTTGACAATGTATGTAGAGACTGTTAGTGATGATGCAAATTTTTATAAGTATATTTATGGACTGGAACCAAGCCTTTTAACTCTGATGATGTAATGGCTCAAAAGCGATCTAGCTTGTTTGAGTCCATAGAGTTCACTGAAAGATATGGCCAACAGTACCACAAGAGTGATAATTTATAGCTTGGTTTTGGACAAGAAAGAACCCCCATAAGGCAGGGCCAATATGGTGGGATAACTATTAGTAATAGCATGTCTAGTGGCAACTCAAAAAGCCTACTTTTTCCACTTTTAATACTAATAAAAAATAGAGTAGTTTTGGAACAACAACGACCCCAAAGGGAAACACTAAGTATGTTGAAAACAGACCATGCAATGCATCAACCCCAAGTGGTCAGAAATTTATCCCACCGGAAGTGGTTAAGGAAAGAAATGCTAAGGGTTTATGTTTCAGATGTAGGGACAAATATACATATGATCATGCTTCTCAATGCCCTTGTAGGACAACCATTATTAAGTTTCACAGCATGTATGTCTTTGAAGATTATGAACATGAGGATGAGGATCCAAATGCTGTCTTTTATGCTCCATACTGAAAATACTGATTATGAGGAGGACCTTGGACATGAGCAATTCTTTGACTCCCCGAAAGGATTCCCCTTTAGCCGGGTGGTTGTTTTCCTCATGAGATAAATGTGACTGATCTTAGGACAAACCCACATGCCACTACTTCCATTTTCTCCATATCTATGGATGCATGGATAGGCTCTAGAAGCCCAAGCACACTATGCATACAAGAAAACATAAATGGGAGGCATGTATTTATTCTTATTGATAGTGACAACACACATAGCTTTGTAAATAAATCAGCTCTTAACTATTTGAAATGCTTTTCCACAAAATTACAATAGCCCCTTAAGGTGCAGGTGGCTAATGGCAATGAGGAAATTGGCACTCACATATGCTCCTAAGGTACCACTCAACTTGGTTGCAAATTATGAGGCAATTATGGATTTGATTGAACTTGATATGGAACATATTGATGTTGTCTTGGGCTACGACTGGCTGAAATAGTTGAGCAAAATCACCATGGATTTCTCTCAGCTATACGTGGAATTTGTGATGCATAGACAACTTATACACTTAGAGGGGATCAACTTATACACTTAGAGGGGATAATTCAGATTTTCAAAGAAAGTTGATTACAACAAAGCATTTGAAATGGGAGTTTAAGAGATGCTCACAAATCTTTGTCTTGCATTCAAATAAGGATGTTTTAGATCAATCCACTAATTTGACCAAAGATGCAACCTTGAGATATCTTTTGGATGAATATAAGAACCTCATTGAGCCACCTATAGCTTTCCCACCAAAAAGGAAAGTGGATCATCCTATTGACTTGGAACCCCACTCAAAACCAGTCTCAATAAGATGCCTTATAGGCTCTCTAAGTGTGAGCACGATGAAGTTTCCAAGCAAGTTAAAGAGCTCATTGAGATGGGGTTTATTAAGCCTAGCTCTTCCCACTACGCATCTTTTGTTGAGAAATAGGCAAATGATGTATGCTGTAGAAAGAGGTCTTCTATATCCCATAAGCACAATGAGGAGAGTGGAACAAGCTAGAAACCTATATAAGGTTGTACTTGACACTTATTTCAATGCAATGCTATTGTACTTTCAATCAAGTGTCAGTGTCATTGTCCATACACCAGAATGTGTTTATGAGTCCAAGTCTCAATCATCTTGGACTAATTCACTTGTGTGATAGTTGGTCTTGTCTGTATCTATGTCCTCATGAGTCTCGTCTACATTTTCCATCCTTCATAGCTCATGCCATGCTCTAGATCCACGTCTTTTGACATCTCCTATCTTGTTGGTTAAAAAGAAGGATGGCTTCTTTAGGATGTGTATTGATTACCATGACCTTAACAATATTGTAGTCAAGAATAGATACCCCATACCTAGAATTGATGACTTGCTAGATGAGTCAAGAGCGCCTACTACTTCACTAAGATAGACCTAAGATTTGGCTATCATCAGATATGCATGAGGACATGTGACGAACTCAAAACAATACCACTCAAGATTGATTGAGGGTTGTATCACTTTCTTATCATGCCATTTGAGCTAACAAACACCCTTTTAACTTTTCAGAGTCTCATGAACAAGATCTTGCATCCCTTCCTTTTTTAGTTTGTGCTTGTCTTTTTCAATGATATAGTCATCTACAACAAGACATTGAGAGATCACTTATAGCATGGATGGCAAGTTTTTGATGTATGGGAGCATATATTTTTTGCCAAGGAAAGCAAATGTACTTTCATGTAGACTGTGGTTGAGTATTTGGGCCATATTGTGAGTGAAAAGGGGATCCAAGCTAGCCCCAAGAAGGTGCAATATGTTTGGGATTGGCCCACACCCTCTAATACTACCTCTTTATGTGGATTTCTTAGTCTCTCCTCCTTTTATCGAAGATGTATTCACCATTATGCTATGATTGTAGCACCATTAACGGATAGGCTAAAAGAAGAGGCCTTTTTGGGATGCTAGCTTCCAATAGCTAAAAGAATTGCTTTACTTCAGCCCCCCTTATTGTGTGTCCTAACTTTATTGGGACTATTTTCATGCAAGAACTGGTGTTATAGCCTTTGAGAGCTGCAAATTGGATGAAAAAGAGAGGCAATTGCATGTTTATGATCACGAGATATTGCAGTCATTCATGCTATTAAAAAGTGGCACCACTATCTATATGGCAGCAGATTTAAGGTGAAAAGTGGAGCCCCAGGAGGAACACCAAGGAAAAGGGAATTCTCTTGCAAGAAAATCTATCTTGTAACATCAACAAGCTTTTATTTCATTCCTTTTGATCATCAAAACAAAGAAAACAGCAATTCTTCACGCAGCATCATAGTAGATATCTACCACGGATTTATTTTTAACAAACATGATCATATTCTTCATTAATAGACAAAGAGAACACAACTTTTGATGGAAAGAAATCACATAGTATTCATCTTCATTGTCTTCATAGTCTTCTCCCTCATAGAAAGATACAATGTTTCTCATAGAATCAACTATCTCTTGCATATCATCTCTCTCACAATAGTATGCCCTCAATACTACATCATATCCTCACTACAATCACTCAATAATCACTCACAATAATCCTCATTAGGTCGTGGATACACCTCCCAAAAGGTATGTCAGATGTGAAGAGTCACCAGAGACTTCATAATGTCCTGTGAGATCTGTCTTCTGTCACTGTCTTCTGTAACCTTCTATAAATCTTCAGCAGTTACTTCTTCACTTCTTTTGACTTGAATAGAGCTTCCATTCATCCTTTTCCTAAGACAAAAACACTTCCCAAAACATCCATACATCCATCATAACACTCAACAAAAACAAACAGAACAGAACCAAAGAACAACAGAGCAACATGACTACAGAGCTACAGAAGCACAGAAACTATAGAACTTTACAGAAGATCAACAAAACCAATAAAAATCATAAAAACCAAAACAAAACCAATTCAATCTCTCATAAACCTTTTCACACATTTCAATCATCTCTCAAAACATCCATTCAACCATCTCAACTACCAAAACAGAACCAAAACAGAACAAAATCAGACCTTACAGAACCATACAGAGAGAAATACAGAACTCTTCAAAACAACATATTTCATCAAAAACCAACATAAACCCTTTCAAACATACTCAAACCACTCCAAACACTTCAAAACATCTTCAAACTCAAACAATCAACCACCAAAAACAACCATTCAGCAACAAAAACAACAAAAAATCAGCCCAAAAACCAATCATTTCCACACTCAACATATCCCCACACTTAATAAGGAAGCGTCCTCGCGACCTAAGAAAATGGAAGAATAAAAGCTCTATGATCTGCTAAAAAGAATCTTCAATTCAGCATAAATCACCCACTTTGATCACAACCCCAACATATCAGCTTCATAACCTGGATCTGAAACACATATGAAAGGAAAACCAATAACACAAAAAAAAACCATTCCAATATTTATAAAAACCAAAATAAATCAAACTATTAAAGGATATAAGAGTTCTTCATCCAAATCTGAAATTGCAACCATGTGATAACCAACTGCATCGATCTTCACAGCTTCATCTTCATCAACTCCACACAATTGAAAAAAACATCACCCAATACAAAAAAAACCCATATACAAATATAGTCTGAATGGCATGGATCCCCAAAAATTGGAGAGCAAAAAGAAAATTTCCATTAATAAAGGAGGAATGATACAATGAGGAAAAAGCTCCATTGCTAAGTAGGATGAAGGTATTTCTTCTTAAACTGCATACTAAGCTTTAAACACTCCAAAGCTTTACTCTCATCAACAAAATGTTGAGGCACATTCTGGAGGAACTGTAAGAAACACATCCTTTCTAGTAAGATGAGGAACCTGGTAGGGAAGGCCTGTGCAAAGTAGTACAAAACATCCATCTGAGCAACAATCACGTCTACATTTGGATTGATGAGCAACTAAGGGATACTCTTTCGAGTATTCAGCTTTGAGTGCTGATGCATGAAAGCAAGATACCAATAAAAATGAGCTGCAAGGCGAACAGTGGTATCCTCAGAAGTAACATGCACTTTGGCAAAATGAAGGTAAGAGTTCAAACATGCTACAAATGTATCCCAAGTCCCTAGAATGAGAGGCTAGTTAAATACCGGTCCTGTCACACAATCATGTAGCGTCCATTGTCTTCGACGGAGTATGTCACTGTCATATCCTGGAGTATCTAGCACTAACTGGGGAGGAAGATTGATATAATCAGATGAAGGGGGCAATGGAATAAGAGGAGAACATTGTAAAGGAGGATAAGATAAATCATAAAAGGAAGGAAAATGAAGGGATAAGGAAGATGGCAAAGATGGAGAATTCGACAAAAAGGTACGAAGGGAATCCACTGAGAAAACAAAGGAATAGGAGGAACAGAAGGTGGAGGGTCAGAAGGGGTAGGTGATGATGTAGGATCAACAATAAAAGGACATGTAGTAAAAGCAGGGATATGAGGAAATCCAGAAGGGGTAAAAGATAAAAGTGGAATGGTATCAGGACTTGAGGAAAGAAGGGAAATATAAAAAGGGAAACGATACGCCATAAGAGAATAAGAAAGGAGATCACCAGGATCCAAAGGATAGATAGAACAACAAAAATTAAGGTCCTGGAAAAAGGAATCAGTAAATAACGGATGATCAGCAATAAAGCTCAACAACTGAGATTGTAATGGATGGATATCAGATTTATGGAAAACACTCCGAAGACGACGAGGTTCCAAAGCATCAGCCTCCAAAGGTGGATGCCAAGCATGTCCCTTACACCAAGACGTCTGCTCATGATAATACTTCAAACTATCTACTAGCAGGAGCTCAACTGAGTGCACATACATGACTGCCTGTAAGATGACATCCCCCACATAAACATTCAAGTCCTCGTCATCAGGAATTTGCAGATGTCCGACAAGATACATGAAAGATAATAACTGAACCTCATGGGAAACCAACTCATCCACAAATCTATCAAAAACTGCTCTCAAGAGACCCGTAGACCAAAGATTTGACCACCCATCCTCTGAAGGTTCCAAATCCACATTGCTTAAGGAGATATACAGGGAAAACCTCTGTTGATTATATTTGATCCAAAAGGATGGAGGAGGTGACACTAATTCAGTATAGCGGGTAAAATCTTCCTGCAAATAGGTCATCCTCTGCTGAAGGCGTTCCACTTTAGCGGAGAACCCATCACATAATTTAGCTTTATGGTGCAACTAATCAAGCTCTCCTTTGGAAGATATGACTAAAGGGACAGTAGGAGTTGGAGGAGGAATAGAAAGAACAGCCACTTTGTGGTTAAGTTCTTCAATAACTTTCTGTTGGGACTCTACAGTTGCCTGAAAGTGCTGCAACTGACCTTCACTAGTACCAAGTTTACTAGCCAAAGTGACCATTTCCTCAAGGGCAGAATTTTTCTCAAGCTGCAAGGATGCATTCTCCTCTTCCAACTTAGCAACCTTAGATTCTAACTCTTGGATAGTTTCCTTTTGGGAATCCATTAAGGATATGGCAGCAGTCATTTGAGTATTAATATCACCGAGTGTAGCCCTTTCTGCAGACAAATCCTCCAATGCCTTAGTCAACTGACTAGTCAAGGAATCCACCTTGTCTTGCAAGGAAGTATAAACACTAGTATACATTGTCTGAAGACAAGAGGTAAGGGAGGTTTCCAGAGTGGACTGGACATTTGAAACTAGCTGTGAAAGCATAGGTCCAAATAATATAGTATGTAAGGATGAAGACATATGCTAATCAATTTGTCCTTCCTTTTGGGCTGAAAATAAATTAGGACAGGAAAGGAAAGAAGGAAGGGCACTACCAGACACAGCAGGAACAGGTGCGGGTACAGGAGAAACAAGTACAAGAGGGTTGGAAGGACCCTTCGTACGAAGGCGTTTCTTGCGAGAAAATATAACAGGGGACTCCTCATCTTCTGAATTTGGCTGCATAGGTGGAGGGGAAGGGACTAATGGTGGAGGCTGTGGCAGTAAAGGAACAGAATCAAGCACTGGCACACCACCAGGAGGAGGTGCAAAAGTGATAATGCGCTGTAAGAAAGCACCATAGGAAACATTAATGATTTGACCCTTCCGTACATGCTGGAAATGTTGATCCATCTTGGAGAGTAAGAAGCTTGCCCAATTGAACTTAACACCCTCTAGGATCTTCACAGAAGCTATGAATAGTTCTTTGGAAAGATACTTAGAAGCTTACTTACTCGTCATAAATCGGTCCTGGAGGAATTGACATAACTGCTTCCATACTGGAGAAGAGATAGGAGCAATAGAGACCCCTGAACTGTTAATAAGTTGATTGAGAAGCAAGGGGGTAGAAGTTTCCTTCTTCAAGAGCGTAACTATCTCTTTAGCAGTAAGTAACTGGTTACCGCTGGGCACAAAGGAAGCAGAAAGGGGCAAGCACAGCACTTCATGGATATTAGCTGTAGATAAGCAGAAGGTACGGTTATAAACCAGACCAACTGGTTTTTATAAGAAGCCAAGAAGGAGTAACAAAACTTTTCATCTACCGATGGCAATGTGAGGGCAACAAATGGTCAGAGGCCTGCACATCAGATGCAACCCGCCTCTAGAAGGAGGGAATAGTCAGGGACTGCGAGGGGAACATGCTGTACCACAATCAGAGGGGAAGAAGAAAAAGATGATGCCATTCAGACTATAGCAAAAACCACACTCACAAACCAGGAATCAAAGAGAAAACCTGCAAAACCCACAAACAAAACCACCACTGAGACCATCGACAGGAGAAAGATTTAGGACAAGACTGACTGGACTAAACCACCCCAAGCAAACCACATCCTACCGAAAATTCGACATGACCTACGCACATATGCGATCGAAAGCTTGGTGAATATGCAGTACAAATAGGCACCCAAAACCCCGTAATCAAGCACACAAAATAAAACAAAAGTGTCACACATACTGTAACCCAAACACTGACCAGACTCCAAACAGAATCACAGACTCAGACTAGTAAAATAGACATGAACAGATATGACCGACATCTTTGACCAAGAAAACCCAGTCCTCGTAAACGTTCAAGGTCCTACAGTGCGGTGAAGTGGATGGGTGAAACTAACGACTCATTTTGTTTAAATAATCAATTAGGCATAGTTCATTATTAATGTTTAATCCGTTAATGCATGGTGAGTCGGAAACGTAGCCCAGCCCCTCTTAGACTTGACACGACTTTACTTGATTGGGTCTCTACTAATGCAGTTCATTGTTATAATTACATGATCTGTAGCACTTGAGTGCATGCATACATGACTTCGGGGAGTTCATTTTATTACAAGTTAAAGGTGTCTGTAACGCGTGTGCGTGTGCATTGGTGAATGGGTTTTAATTTACAAAAATTAAGTGGATTATGGTACAAAGGTGCTCGTGCAACAGCGGGGTTCCTTTTATAATTAACGTTCGGGTCCATTTTATTATAATTTTATGAAGTGCAGTCTGTTAATTTTGTGTATGTGCAACGGTCAATTGATTTTAATTACAATTTAAATGTGTGTTATGGTGCAACGTGAGAGAGGGAAAAAGAGAAAAAAAACCTGGCAATGTGTGGGTCTGTCTGCAAATTCTGAGACGACGGCCTCGAAAAGGGAGAGACGCAATCCACCAATAATCCACAAAACTGACAAAAGGCCGACAAAGACTAGTTGTCTTGTCGTACAGGAAAACGGAAAAACAACTAACACATTGACCAAAAAGAAATAATAAAACAAATGCGACATGTGATCAAAGAAAAAAAATGGAGATGTTAGGGGTTTGGATCGATAAGGATTTAAGATTATGATTGTTTGGTTTTAGGGGTTTTTTTTTTTTTTTTTAAGTTTTGATTGGTTGTAGTGTTTGTTCGTTTTTTTTTTTAAAAGTGGGTTTTGATGTGTTTGTTTTTCTCAAAATGATGTGGACATGAAATTTCAGCAACCAATCATGAGAATCAAGTGCAAAGAAGGTGATCGGATTTAATTCATTTTTTTCAGCTCATTTGTGGGATTTAAAATGATTTTTTTCATTGAATTTTATTTTAAATTAGGATTTTGGCTCCAATTAATACTTTTGCCAATTAAGAAAAGCATTTTCAATGAGAAAATATTGGCAAAATGTACTAAAGAATTTGTAGAATTTTCAAAAAAAAATTACTGACATTATTTCGACATTTTTATGAATTTTCAAGGAAATTTTTTCATTTTTTTACATATTTTTGAAAAAGAATTTCAATTTTCAATTTTTTTTGTAAATTTTTTACTATCTTAATTTGGAAAAATATGTCAATTGTTTGCAAAAATATTGAGAATTTTTTAGGATTTTTTTAGTATTTTTTTTTATTTTTACTTGATTTTTAATAACTTTTTAAATTTTTAAATGTGTTTTTAGGGGTTTTCAGGATTTTAAATTAAAAGGGCAGTACCCGGCTGCATGTGAACATATGATAAGGACTGTGTGTGAACGGCTGGCTGCAGCACACCACCGCACGGATAAGTCCAAACGCGCGTCCCGCGCGTGAACAGGTGCGAACAGATACGCTCTCGCGTACACGCACGCGAACAGCCACGCGCACGCACAACCTGCGTGTGACAGGGGGCCTAGAAGGGGGTGCGGTTGTTTTTGTTGTTGGTTAAATGAAGGGGGCGGGTTCTGCGCTGCGGGGAGGGGGGGGGGGGGGGGGGGGGGGGGGGGTGGGAGTGGCGGCCCAGGGAAGGAGGAGGCGGCGGATAGCCCAGGGAGGGACGCAGGTGGCAGGACGGAGCCCAGGGAGGGCTGGCGGCGACGTCGGATAGGCGGCGGGCGGCGTACCAGAAACTCGGGGGCGGGCGGCTTCAGGCAGGTGGCGGGAACGCCCAGGTAAAACGCAATTCCGATAGGGTTCGGAGGCGTTCACTTGCAAAAAACACCAAAAAGACACTCAAAAACACTTTTAAAAATAAAAAATACAAAAGTCAGAATAGGAGGGAGAAAAAAGGAAAAATGTAAGAAAAGGCGCGGTGGACACGGCTGTCAAGTCAAACTCGAATTCCGATGCAAACAAGGCAGGTTCACATGGAAAAATGTCAAAAAGATGCACGAAAAGGTCCCAAAAAACCGCAAAAATGAATATTGGACAAACCATGCATCAGAAGGACACGGAAAGTGGTTGTCAGGGCTATGATGTCAAATCACCGTTCTAAAGCAAGAAAAATGCGTTCATATGGAAAACCGTCTGATGTATGCAAAATCGTTCAAAAATTAATAACTCAAAAACCGTGCATTGGAACAGGGGTAGGTAAAAAGGAAAATTGGACCATTCGAAGGGACGAACAGGGCTATAAGTTTAGATTGGAATTTGGGGGAACGTAGGGTGCATTCACATGGAAACACAGTAAAATAAGGGAAAAAGAGAAATGGAGGAGGAACATCCCCAAGGGAGGGGTGACAGTGGATGGCTTGGGTGGGGAAGGGACCCAGGAGTGTAACAGAAAGTCATAGCATACATGCATGAGCAAAGTGAGGCATATGCAGGGCGGTATGCAATGTAGACGCGCAGGGACGCGTCCCCACACTTGAAACCTTAACAGGTAGGGTTGACCGAGCAATATGGACCTAATACCACACGACAGACCATCCGCTAACGTCCCCACACTTAAAACATGAACATCACTGACAACAAAAAGTGTAGGGTTAGAAAAACTTGGCCCATGTTGTCGAGAATCAAGGTTGACTGTCGATGGCACATCCACTGTCGTTGTCGGCTGCAGGAGGTACCAAAGTATCTTCACAACACACGTCCTTCGTGGCAAGGACCACACAGCAGCACCCAGGGAGATAGCTGGTGGATGAATTGTAGGAAATTCATCGATGATGAGAAATGTTGCACTCAATGCACAATCACTCATATGGAATGAAAGAGCAGTCACTCGCCCCATTACTAATATCACTCGAGGAAATTAAAATGAAAACCCATATCTCACACCCGGTTTAGGAAGCGACAAAGGAATGGTGCAGAGGGAGTATGCTAGGGTGCGCAATTGATGGTGCATTAGTGCGTCCAACCCGTCTGGCATAGGTGCAAGCAGGAAGGCAAGGGAGCCTTACAGTGCAGTGTACAGAACAGGGTGACGTGTCCTATGAGGACGGCAGAAACCCAGCCCGTGGGTGCATAGGGAAATGGAAATGTACCTGACTCCAAAGGTCGTAACGTCCCTCAATCCTCACCTCTCGGTAATTGATTGAAGAAACTCCAGTCACACTCAGCCCACCCTTTGTCTCACGCTCCGTTGATAGATACAGGAGGGCAACCATGTCTTGAAACCCATTGATGTAATCCTCACAGTCACTTGTGCAAAGGTTGTATGCCTTGTGCGCATTTGATGGTGTAACTGTGCATCCCGCCCAGTGCTGGCATACGGTGCAAGAAGGAAGGCAAGGAAGCCTTATGATGCAGTGCACAGAAACAGATCATGCTTTGTGCATTGAGAGGCCCATCCCGTGCGTGCAACACTTCATTCACACTTCTCACCTCTCATTTGATTTAAAGGGAAAAAACTGGTCACTCGCCCCACCCTCTGTCTCACTCTCTGTTGATAGTTACAGAGGGCAATCCATACTCACTTCCCCATCCGGTTAGGATGAAAGCTCGCAGCACTCGATTGTTTGTCGATGAAGATCGCGTCGTCAGTTGTTGAAGAGGCGTACCCAAGGAGGTAGCCATCAGATCGAACGTTGTGTTACATAGGACATGGCGTCTGTTAGAGGACTGTCAAACGCTCTGCAGAAAGGCACAGGACACAACGTACCAAGAGAGGTAGCTTTGGAACTAGATCTTGGGGATGTCAATTGATGAATCCACTTTCTGGACTGCTGGGTGTTGCCACCTTTTCCACAGCCAGCGTCCCACCCAAGGGTGTTAACCATCTTTTCTTGGAACGAGGCCTGCTGTGACAGGGAATTTCTTCCTTTTCTACCATAACAGTTTTTTTTTCTTGTTTTTTTTGTTTTTTTTTTTCTTGTGTTTTTTTTCTTTTTTCTTGTTTTTCCCTATTCCCGAGGGTGTCTCCACCTTTTCTCGAAGAATAGGTCGGCATGATAGGGACCAAAGTCCTTTTCTCCCATGACCGATATGTATATTTTTCCTTTTGTCTAATTAAGCAAGGGAATGGTAGAAATACCATTTGTCAGAACCAACCTCGCCAGTGTCGCTGGTGGAAAATAGAGGATAAGAGATTAGGGCTGGAAGGTGGGGCTAAGGGGACAGAGGGTTGCGTCCACCTCATCAGGAGTGGCTGAAGAACGGCTATCAGAAGTAGCATCATAAGAGTTACAGTGACATGCCAACGGGGGAAAGGATCAGGTGACCGTGATTGTCAAGATCCCCAAGGAGGGAAGTACTTCTTGAGGAGATATCCATTGATCAGGAAGGGATCATCAGAGGCATCAATGGTCTGCACTTGGACAGAGCCATTGGGGTTGGCAGCAAGTACCTTATATGGGCCCATCCACCGCTGCTGGAGCTTGGCAGGAAACTTGGCAAATCGTGAATCATAGGCTAGGACCAAATCACCTTCTTTGAACTCCTTGTGCTTGATGAAGCTGTCATGGTAAGCCTTATGTCGAGCTTGCATGGCTTCCATGCACTGTAGAGCCATCTTGCAAGTTTCGTCCAAACATTCCAAGTGCAGGAGAAGGCGTTGCAGTGAATCATCGTCCCCCAAACGCTCTTTAATAGCCAGTCGCAAAGAGGGCAATTCCAGTTCAACAGGGAAAACAGCTTCTGTACCATACACCAGCTGGAAGGGTGTCTGTCCTGTAGCTGCTTTATGGGAGGTTCTGTACGCCCAAAGGGCCTCTGTAAGTCAATCATCCCAATCACGACGATGTGCGGCAATCGTCCTTATCAGAATCAAGCAGAGGATGCGATTGGTGACTTCGACTTGGCCGTTGGCTCTGGGGTAATAGGGAGTGGACTTATGATGGCAGATCTTATACAGCTCTGTCAATTCTTCCATGACTTTATTAATGAAATGAGTGCCTTGTCACTTACCAGCTCTAGGGGATTGCCAAAACGGGTGATGATATTCTTGTACATGAACAGGGCCACGCTGTTACCATCGTCCTGCTTTAGAGCTTTAGCTTCACACCACTTTGTGACATAATCTGTACATACCAAGATGTATCTGTTCTGTTTTCTTATGGTGGGTGGATCAATTGGGCCGAGAAGTCGATGCCCCACTTCTCGAACGGCTTCAAAGAAAGGATAGGTTGCAGTGGCATAGTGCTGGACTTGGTGGGTTTCCCCATCCTCTGACAGGCATCACATCGCTTGCAGTAGTCATAGGCATCCTTATGAATGGTCGGCCACCAGTAACCTGCTAGCAGTGCTTTCCTGGCTGTAGCTTCTCCTGCAAAGTGGCCTCCACATGGCTCGTCATGGCAAGCCTTCAAAACAATCCCAATCTCATCTCCTGCAACACATCTTCTGAGCACTTCATCTTTGCCTTTCTTGTACAGTGCACCGCCTAACAAGGTGTAGGGGGCTGATTCTAACATAAGCTTCTTCCTGTCCCAATTAGAAATGCTAGGAGGATACTGTTGGGTTGCCAGCAGATTGGCAATGTCTGCATACCAGGGGGTTACAGTTTCTACCAGAAATAGGGAAGCATCAGGGAGGTCTGGATCATCTTGCTACGGGATACGCGACAGATGATCAGCTAGAACATGGGAATGACCAGGTTTGGTAATCACCTCAAAGTCGAACTCCTGGAATAGAAGGAGCCATCTCATCATTCGTCCTTTCACGTCTGCTTTGTTCATCAGGAAGGACAGGGCCTCGTGATCCACATAAAATTTAAAGTGGGTAGACAGTAGGTAGTGGCAAAACTTCTCTAGGGCAAACACCATTGCCAAGCACTCAAGCTCTGTCACTATATAGTTCTGTTCCCTATCAGTGACTTTTCGGCTTGCATAATATATCGGTTGATCTAATTTGGAAAGGCCCTTTTGACATAGGACAGCACCTAGCCCTTCAACTGATGCATGAGTGTGTACATGAAACTCCTTCGTCCAATCAGGAGGTTGCAGAATGGGTGCCTCAATCAGACACTGCTTCAGAGTGTTGAAGGCTTTGTCACATTCTTCCATCCAAATAAACTCTGCATCTTTCCTCAGAAGCTTGTACAAGGAGGTCGCCTTTGTTGCAAAATGGGCTATGAACCTTCTGTAGTAACCCACATGGCCTAGGAATCCCCTCAACTGTTTGAGGTTGGTGGGTGCTGTCAGAGCTGCGATCTTCTCGATCTTTGTAGGGTCTATTGATATCCCTTGTGCAGAGACAATGTGGCCCAACAGAACTCCAGAAGAGACACCAAAGATGCATTTGTCGGGGTTGAGGGAGATCCCATACTCCCGACATCGGTCAAAGCATTGTTCCAAATGTCCCCAGTGTTCATGGATCAAACTATAGACACAGAAGTCATCCAAATATACCTCAATAAAGTCGTGCAGATGATTTTGGAATGCAACCATCATGACTCGCTGGAAAGTAGCAGGGGCATTGCAGAGTCCAAACGGCATCACTCGGTAAGCGTAAGTCCCCCATTCTGTGGTGAAGGTTGTTTTAGATTGGTCCTCTTCTGCTATCTACACTTGGTTGTATCCACTAAATCCATCCAGAAGGGAATAAAGCTCATGTCCTACCATTGTGTCCAATAGTTGGTCTGTGAAAGGGATAGGAAAGTGATCCTTCTTCATCTTGGAATTCAACTTGCGGAAATCCACACATATACGAAGCTTGCCATTCTTCTTGGGTACAACCACGATGGGTGAGACCCATTCACTATTTGCCACTGGATAGATGAATTCGGCTTCCAGAAGCTTCAGCAGCTCTGCTTTCACCAATGTGGAGTAATTCGGGTTCATTCGCCTCTATCGTTGCCGTACTGGCTTGGCATCAGGCTCCAAATCAATATGATGCTGATATATTGTGGGATCAATCCACTTTAGGTCTTTGTAGGACCAAGCAAACACGTCCAAATTCTCTTTCAACAAGTTGTATAAGGTTGACAACTCCTCTTCTGGTAGGCTGCTACCCACCTTCAAATGGTGTTCAGTGCCATCTGCATCCACAAAGGTTAACTGCCTTTCACCTTCTACTTCACAGATGAAGGTCCCACGGACCGCTTCTGGATACAAATCCGACTCCTTCAAGGGAGTGGTATCCTCATCTGATGTTCCACTATAACCAACTTCTTCTTTTGGTGGAGACTTAGGTTGCTCCTTGAAATGCTGAAATGGGATTAGAGCCGTTTCGGGTTTGGTTTCAAGATTAGTTACCTCTTGGCTTGAAGACTCATCTTCTGAACAGGGGCTCTCGGAATTCTGTTGTGGCCTTGGGACTGGTACTTGTTGACAAGGAGCATCTTCATCATCCTTTCTTGACAAGTGTGGATGGGTGCGATAAGAACCACTGATAAAAGACGGCTTATTTTGCTTAATCCGCTTCTTATATAGGCTTTGCCTTTGGAAAGATCCATTTACCAATCCAAAGGGTACCATTGCCATTTTCTCCCACAGCATGGAGTCTTCTGCTTCTGAAGCTTCTGGAACTCCCTCCTCATCTATGCCTTCTGTGTGGGTGGAGTGGTTTCTTCTGTCTCGCTTTCAAAGTCTCCTTCTTCAGATTCATCATCATCCTCTTCAAACTCCGGCTCTGCCTCTGTAGGCACTCTGTAAGAGAAGAACAGGTCCTCTGATTTGCCTTCTGCCTCTGTCTCTGGCTCTCCTATGGCCATGTAACAGGAAGAGCAGTACATCCATGCTTTTATCTCACTGTCAGAAGTGATTTCGGAAATCGTTCCTGGTTCAGGCAAGAAGTATTCACCCATTGATAATAGCTTTGCATCTTTTGGGAGTTGGCTTACAGTACCCACTGTCAGGGACTGTGCCACTGTCTTCTTGGGAAGGATCTGTTTGACAGCATCTTCTTCTGCTGACGTTCCATCTATAGCCTCATTGGGGGAGTCAGAAGATCATTCCAAGGAGGTGGATCCATGTCGTTTTTTAGCACCATATAACTTCAGCACCACTTTATTAGGTCCTCTACCCAAGGTCAAGGTTCCTTTGAACCAATCTGTCCTTTCTCTGGCTTCAAAAAGCCATGGTCTGCCCAGTAACAGGGGGTAGGATGTACCATAAGAGTTTGGCTTCACCACCAAATAGGTTAGCCAATAATCTTTTCCAGCCACTGTAGTCTTCACATATGGGAGAATGCCCAAAGGCTTGATTCTGCTCTGATCCACCAGTCTGATGAGCCATTCGGTTGGTTGCACACCTTGTAGGCCTATATCCTTCATTGTTAAATCCGTCATAATGTTCACTGATGAACCACCATCAATCAGTGCATTTGCAATAAAGCAGCCTTCTATCCACACGCCAGTCTCTGGGGTACCTGGATCTAGGAAGGCGTTAGCCACATCCACTTCTTTTATAGGCTCTGGAGTTTTGTTGGACTTTGTTGCTGTTGAGGGAGCAATCCTTAAGCCACGTCTTCTTGTCAGTATACTTTTGAACCTTTTTCGGCAACTAGGAGACAACATCAACAATTGTCAGAATGTGAGGTTTGGTTTAAAGGTATCTAGATCTCTGACCAGATCATATTCCTTAATAGGATCCACTGGCTTCTCTAACCAGTTAGGGAATGGGGCAACACCCATTTTCATTTTCCCTTTTCCTTCCAACAGGGGCATCATGGGGACTTCTTTTGCCACTTGTGGCACTTCCTCCTCTTCTATCTCCTGGACCTCTGGTCTTGTCTTTGGAACTATCTCTATGACTCTCTGTGGCACTGTAATGCTCTATACGGCACTGTCAGGCTCTGTTCTATTCTGTTCTTCTGGTGGAAGATTGAACTTCACTGTTCTGGCAGGAGGATTATTTTCTTTCTGGATAGGTGGTTCCTTCTTCTTTGCATGTGTGATGGCAGCAACTTCCAATTCCACTAAATTGGAGGTAGGCTCTTGGGCCTTGGACGGATTATCAGTAGCACTGTTTTTCACTAGGGCTGGGCTTGGACAATCTTTTGCAGTGTGGCCTTCTCTTTTGCATCGACTGCATAAGGGCTTATAATCCACTGACCTTCTGGGATTTGGACAATTTGGTGAAATGTGTCCCTTTTCTCCGCATCTGTAACACTCCACTTCTAATCTCTAACCAGACTGTCTTCCTCTGTAACTTTGGGATGGAAATCTTCTGGGTCCGAAATTAGGAGCAAACTCCCTAGGCTTGGGTCCAATATCCTGTGTTGTCATTTTGGATTCCAGCAAGTTGAATCTTGCGTATTCTTCCTTCCTTCTCCTATCATGCATCTCCTTCAGAGAGCAAATATCCTCTGTATGGTTCTTACGCAAACAGTAGGAATAGAAGGCTCCAGGAATGGTTGGTTTTCGTGTACATTCAGTGGCTAAATGGCCTGCTTGATGACACTTACCACACCAAGTATTTGACTGCATCACATCTCTTCCTGCTCCTGCAACATTGGATATGCTAGTGGTATTCACTTTCAGCGTCTGTAGCTGCTCTGTAATCACATCCATCAACTCCTTTTTTATATTTGCAATTGAGTTGGATAAATAATCCTTCAAGCTTTCTCCTCCTGAGGCACTGGAAGTAGGGTTTTGAGGAGTCTCTGTAATCACTGCATAAACAGGTTGGGCTGGTGCAGAGGGGTCTCTGTTCTGATTCTGATTCTGAGCTCATGTTTGAACTGTTGGTTGTTGGCTCCAGTTGGTAGGGTTCCACTGTTGCTGTTGATTTGGCATTGGGGAAATTAGTTGGGACGATTGTTGTTATGTTTGAACCATCATTTGAGGCATTGATTGTGGCTACTGTGGATTTGGTGCACTGTACTGTGATACTGGGGGCATCTGTTGGTAGGGGTAGGGGACAATCCCTGGGATTGCATTTGGTGGGTACATCATTCCTGGCATCAGAGGAGGTAGGACTCCTCTTCCTGGATTCATCGCCAATCTAGCTTCCACTTCATCGTACAGTCTTGCACCTTCTGTTGCACCTTACAGTGTGGCTGGTCTTTGCAGCTCCACAAACTTACGAACTTCTGGTTGTAATCCTCTGAGAAACACTCCCTTCTGAATGCCATCATCTAGATTATGGTTAGTTCATCTCTTCAGGATGGATTCCATTCGTGAGACATAATCTTCCACTCTTTCTCCAGAGGACTGACTTAAATTCATAAATTCCTCTCGCATCCGCTCTTCAAAACCTTCACTGTTAGAAGGTAAATATAAGAGCTCCCCCAAACCACAATTGAAAAAGACATCTTCAACAAAAGCATAATTGGACAAGGAATCCACAAAGTGATTCCACTGTCAAGGGACTAGTTGACAAGTCGCCATCTCAAAAGTATGCAATATATTTAAGGTTGCACGATAATACATCTATAGGATGGGATCCTACACACTATAGATCCCATTCAATTGATTGATTACTAACTGTGAGTCACCTTTCACCAATAATCCACGAATACCACCACATCGGGCTACATTCAGCCCCATGATCAAGGCCTTATATTTTGCCATATTATTAGTAAAAGAGGGTTCTAAATAGACTCCCATCTTCATGAAAACCCTACATCAGGAAACCTTTAATGACCACACCAATGCTCACATGTTTAGCAGGCCCTCTAGAAGCTCTATCAAAATACAAAGTATAGACCCAATATTCAGTGATAGGCCACACCATACTAATCAGCTCACTCGTACTTATGATAATCACAACCAAACCAAGAGAGAGATGTATAGCAGGTACAATCCCTCCTTCCTCGTACTAAAATCGATAGGAATGCTAATTAAAATCCGTTGACAATGGTGGCAGTAGACCTTAATCTCCCAAGAACACCATATTGGGGAATATGGGAATTTTCCATAAGTTCGGGACAAGTGGTCAAATCTTTGGATTTGTCATAACTTAAACACTATAACTCCAAATTGAGTGCTCTATAGTTCAATAGATTCCATTTTTCAAGTGATTTCCAATAATAGATCACATCATATGGTTTTGAGAAACTTATGGCCATGTTATTCAAGTGCCATCTTTTTAGTATTCAAAAAATGGGAATGGGGAGATTCCCAAACTCACTAAAATTTTGTTCACGTGAAAGATATGTCTTGCCACTCAATGATTTGATAACCTTTACTCCACCATATCATTCAACCTTAGTGGTAACGTTGCTCTAGATATACGGATTCTTAAGATAGGGAATGATTCGTCCTATCTAATCATCTTGGTACCTACTACATGTTAAAGCTGAATTAGGAATGACCTGCATAGGCACCAAGCCCAGCGTCAGCCCTTACACATAGTAAGGCTTCAGCTTATTAAAGTTAACTTTAGTTTTAAACTCTACCCCATTCAAATGTGCTAAAAGGAATGTATAGCCATTCTTTCCTAAATGTATAATTTTGTATGGTCCATCCCATTTGGGTTCCAATTTACCTAGAAAAATAGCTCACGATGAGCATTATAATACAGCACCAATTGACCTTCACAAATTTGTACTTCTTAGCACAAAGATCATGAAGGCTTTTCATTCTCTTCTTCCCTACTTCTTGATGTAGTAAATCCTGCAACCGAATCTCATCAAGATGTGCAAGAGAAGTATATCATTCTTGCAACACTTCTACCTCTCCCAACGAATGATTGAGAACAAAATGTACAGTGGGCAGCTCTATTTCTAATAGCAAAACACACTCTTCCCCATACACTAGCTTGAATGAGGTGTGGCCTATGGCTCTCTTGAATGTCACATTGTAAGCCCACACTATCACATATAATTTCTTATCACAATCGCACTTACTTTTCAATACTATCTTGGATAATATTCCCACGAATTGTTTATTTGTACTCTCAACTTGGCCATTGGCATGAGGATTATACGGGGTAGTTTTATTGTGCTTAATCTTCAAAGCTTCTGTCAAGGCTATGATAACCTTATTCAAGAAGTGTGTCCCTCGATCAAACACTATCTCCTTAGGTGGACCAAAACGGCAAACAATTTGCTCCATAATGAAACTGGTCATCTCCTTAGCATTATCATTCACCGTTACTCAAGCTTCAAACCACTTTGTAAAGTAGTCTGTCATCGCTACAATAATATACCGCTTGCACATAGTCAATGAAGGGTATATTGGTCCCACAAAATCAATATCCCATTTCTCAAAGGATAACGTAACCAAAATGGGGTTTAGAGGTCACTTGCAATTCTCCCTCTCATCTATCTTTGATAGACATCATAGTGCTTAAAGTAATTGAAAGCATATTAGAAAATCGATGGCCACCAATATCCAGCACGAAGAGCTTTCTCTACAATAAGCCAGCCAGTAAAATGTCCCTCACATGCTAAATCATGGCACTTCTCAAGAATAAATGGTACTGCATCAGGCACTACACATCGACAATAGATATCATCTACACCTCTTCGATACATGACACCTACTATAATCCAAAAATGTAGGGCTTATTGCTTTAACTTTCTCTATTTCGACGTTGATAAAGTAACCCCAAATCCTCTTGTAGATAAATAATGTGGTATAGGTGCATACCAGGAAGGAATGGAAGCTGTATCGATTTTAAATAGATCTTCAATATCACTTCCTTCAGCTAGAATTTCCTTTGGCTCCCTGAAATCCACAAGACATTCCACAATACCTTGTAGCTTCAGTGGCTTGCTCCAAATCTCATAATCAAACTCCTACAAAGTGATTAACCACTTTGCTAAATGGTCATGTGGCTACAACTTGTTCAACAATCTAAGTCATTTTACCTTCCTAAAGAATATCACCTTTTCATAGAGAATATAGTGCCTAAATTTCTTTGTCGCAAAGACCATTTCTCCATATAAATATAATTGACTTTAGATATCCCCAACTTCCTACTAGCAAAGGCAATTGGATGATACCATTTCTCCTCCCAAATTTAGGCTAAACAATAGCTAATACTATGCATTGTTACTACCGAACATATATAGAAAACTTCATCTCTTTTGAGTGCTTTTAGGATTGGCACTTTCACTAGTTCCTACTTCACATCCTCAAAGGATACTTGATAGGGTTCATTCCACTCAAACAAACAATTAAAGGATAACAAGTTCGTCAATGGCAATGCTCTTTCTACCAGTGCATTGATAAATCTCTGATAATATCCCACTAATGATAGAAAGTTGTGTACCTCTTTTGGAATATGCGACAGGCTCATAGCAACTATCACCTTTATCATTTTTGGGTCAGTCTCAATACCAACCAAACTAACCACATGGCCTAGTAACAACCCATATGGAACCCCAAGAGATGCACTTTCATGGGTTAAGAGCAATGCAGAACTATCTACAATGCTAAAAACATTTCCTTAGAATAATCAGTTAATTTCCCTTATAGTGGTTATGCCAAGATCATCAATAAAGACTTTTAACTCCTCTAGAGAGATATGACCAAAAGTCTTATCAATTGTTCGTTGCCAAAACCAAGCGCCTTGCATAGACCAAAGGCCATCACATGATATACACAAAAGTATTAAAGGTAGTGATTAACGTGATTTTCAATTTGTCTTCCTCTACAATAGTCATTTGGTTATATCTCCAGTAAAGTAATCCATAAATGAATAGATTTTCCCACCCGCTAATTGATCCAAAATATGATCAATAAATGGTAATGGATAGTAATCCTTAACTGTCTACTTATTAAGCTCTCTAAAGTCTACACAAAGCCGAATTTGATCATTTTTCTTCTTCCTAATAACAACTGGTGAACACCACTCTGTGTGCTGAATCGAAAATATTAGGCCAGTTTTTCACAACTTTCTCGATTTCTCGAATAGCACATCCCTTAATTAAAAAGAAATATGCCATACTTTTTTATGCACAAGGTGGCTACTCCTTTAGAGGAATTATATGAACATCCAAGCTAGGAGGAATACCTCTCAGCTCATCATAACTCCAACCAAAGATATCACAAATTTCCTATATCAAGGGCACATAATCCTTCCCTTCTTCCAAACTGAGCATGGACACTAATTTTATTGGCTGTGAATCATTCATCATACCAAGGTCTAACTCAATTACATCCACATCCCTTATCCTCTCTTGAGCTTCTATTGGCTCATTCAAGGTTACTTAGTAGATATCCTCTGTTAGTAGACCCCTCGTTGGATTCATCACTTGATGACGTCTCACTAACAGATGGAGCATCTAATGTATCTAACCTTGACAAGGATAAAGGAACTCTCTCACTTTGAGGAGATTCAAGATAGGCATCTACTACTACACATCTAGCACCTCTACCAAAGATCAATCGACCAGCAGGTATATCAACCTAATAGTCTGCTTGTAAAATTCATGGCTTGCCTAGCAATACTTTATAGCTAGGTTGATTGATTTTTTGCACTCAATAATTAACTAGACCTGATTTTTTACTTCCTTGCTCGAGAGAAATAATCTTACTCCAAACTTGTACTAACTAAGTGGCCGGACTTTCCACATACGTCACATTTAACATTTGGAAAATTCCTAGGAAAATATTGGCTGCAACACCACTTATAGATGAATCTTAAGGGGGCACCCCCTTAAGGAGGGTGTTGACTCCCTATCAAGTTCTGACATTTTCATTTATTGTTCGATGATCATGTCAGTATAGTGCTTCATCATATCCTTAACTTTGCCAATGACATTTGAGGCACTTGACTCATAGTTGTAATCGTCTACCTATTGTTCCATTGGCCTAACCATTTGATTGGAAATTAGCTGTTGATTCCCTAGAACAACATTAGGATGTATTGTTTGGCCTCTAATACTAGGTGGAGCCATTTGAATAGCCATAGGCATGGTCACACTGGGAGGGGCTGGCAACATGGGCACATTTGGAATCATGCTTCCTCTCCCATTAGAAGTACTCATGGGTATCCCTTGACCTCCATTCATCAATGCTAAAGTATTTTTACCACCTAGACCCAAATTCTAGTTTGCTCTAGAGATATAGGCCACTTGTGTTGAGATATCGAGCTCCACTCGTGATACGCCAGGGTGACCGTTGTATATTTATGTCACCGACTTGTCAGTTGCAGACGCGGTTGGTACACCGCCCATGAATAATAGCTACATGATAGCTATCCTTATCTACTCTAGTTCGTGGCTCAGTTAGTATGCCACCTTAGTTAGTTGAGTTTGGTTTGAGACCCATATATAGGGTTCTTCTATTTCTTTGTACTTGAGTTCTTTTGGCTTACACAACTAAGAAGAGGAAAACTGTTTTCAGCCTCCACCCTTGTGTGTATTCCCCCATTGTGCAAGCAAGAAAGCTACAAGTGAGACTCCTTCCTTCTCTCCCACAATCTTGACATGGTATCAGAGCCTTGTTCGTGGTAAGGAGCTCAAGAAAGCAAGCCAAGCTCGCGGTGGTCTGGTAAGAGGAGCAGTGTTGCTTTCATTTTCTGTTTTGGGAGCAGATCTCTGCAGGTACCACAGCCGAAAATTGCAGGAGTGCATTGTCTCAGGTTGAGACGCCCTTCGCGGTGAAGCAAGAGGGCAGTATATGCTGCGGGTGAGAGCTTTAGCTCTCGGCAACCCTGTTTTTTTGATTTGAGGCCATTTCGGGGCCTGTTTTGGAGGCGGAAGTTTTCTGCACGCACTCAGGAAAAGGCCCAGTTTTATGTTGTGCAGCCACTGTTCTACAGGTCGGTGAAAAGTTTCTGTAGAAATTGCATCGTATGCTTGTGCGCAGAGACATTGGGAGTTACAGAATCATCCCTGTTGCCTGTTGATGCAAAATCGTCACTAGAAAGTGACTGTGTGGTCAAATACCACTTTCGCCAGTTTTGCAGATTTGCCCTTGTGAGGGTGAAGCTGTGTTTTTTGCAGTGACAGAATTTTTTGCAGTGTTCTGTAATGGCGTCTGATTCTCTTTCACAGATTGTCACTGAAAAGCTTAACAAGAACAACTTCCAAGCATGGAAGTTTAGAATGACGAATTTCCTTATGGGAAAAGGATATTGGGAGTTTGTTGCAGGAAATGAAGAAGAACCAGTTCTTCCTGATGTTCCCAATCAACAGCAGATACAGGCATTCAAAGCATGGCATGAGAGAGCCAGGAAAGTTATGTACTGGCTGTCTATCAGTATTTCAGACTCTATGATTGTGCATATTCAGGATGCAAGTACGCCAAAGGAGGCATGGGATACTTTGTCAAAAATGTATAGCACAAATACACAAGCCAGGAAAATGCAGCTCAAGCAAGAGTTGCATAATGTGCAAAGAGAAAATATGAGCATCAATGACTACCACATGAAGGTGAAGAAGATTGCAGATGCACTTGCTTCCATTGGGTCGCCAGTGGAAGATGATGATTTAGTTTCCGTGACCTTGAATGGTCTAGGAAAGGATTATGCACAGTTTCGAACATCCATTTCTGTTCGTGAAAGATTTCCTGACTTTGAGGAGTTGATTGCTCTTCTAATTTCTGAGGAGCAGAGAAATGGTGGTGCATCTTCTTCAGGAGGAACTTCAAAAGAAGCTGTCTTCTACTCAAATGCTGGAAGAGGTAGAGGCAGAGGTAGAGGAGGCCGATTTGGAGGCCGTGGTAGAAATCAGAATATGCAGCAAACTCAAGAAAACCAGTCCTATGGAGGAGGACGTGGTAACTCTAGAGGCAGGGGGAGCCAAAGAGGTCGTGGTGGATGGCAAAGAGGTCAAAATGCAAACAGTAATGTTGAATGCTACTACTGTGGTAAAATGGGTCATATGGCTAAAGACTGCTATAAAAAGCAGAATGACATCATGAATGGAAAACTGCAACAAGGGAATTATGCATCTTCTAGTAGACAGGGTGATGACAGAAATGAGCATTTGTTCATGGTGCAGCACATGAACAATTCTGTGACAAGTGCAGAAGAAAGCAAGGATGTATGGTATGTTGACTCAGGTGCATCAAACCACATGACAGGTCATGCAGAATGGATGGAGGATGCAAGGAAAATGGAAAAACCAGGATTTGTGGAGACTGGTGATGATACTGCACATCCGATTGTGCAGATTGGAAAAATTCCTTTGTCTATGCAAGATGGGAAAAAGAAATACCTGTCCGATGTATTTCATGTCCCCAATATCACCAAGAATCTGGTTTCTGTTGGTCAAATGGTTGAACAGGGCTTGCAGGTCAGATTTAATCCTCATGGATGCTTTGTTGAGGATATGAAAAATAAAGGTCGCTTGATAGCAAAAGGAAAGAAGAAGGGCAGAATGTTTACGTTGGATGCAGACATGTCTGAATTGAGTGCAGCAATGTTTGCACATGGGACCGGTGTAGTTGCAGATATTGATATCTGGCATAAACGCATTGGTCATGTTAATGTACAGCGACTTAAATCAATGCAGGCCCAAAACATTGTTGCAGGTTTGCCTAAATTCAAGGTTGCAGAAATGCATAAGGTATGTGAAGCCTGTCAGTTTGGAAAACAGGCAAGGAAACCATTTCCTAGACATGTTGAAGAGAGTGACAAGCCATTGGAATTAATCCACTCTGATGTGTGGACTACTAAAGCTGCATCTCTTGGAGGCTGTCATTATTTTGTCAGTTTTATTGATGACTTTAGCAGAAAAGTTTGGGTGTATTTTATGAAAAAGAAAAGTGAAGTTTTTGGGCATTTCAAAACTCTTAAAGCTATGGTTGAAAAAGAAACAGGTCTGCAAGTAAAATGCCTAAGGTCAAATGGAGGAGGAGAGTACCTCTCAAATGAGTTTGCAAGGTTCTTGCAGGAGCATGGCATAAAGCAGCAATATTCATGCAGTCATACCCCACAACAAAATGGAATTGCAGAAAGAAAAAACAGACATATTGGAGAGGTGTCTCGTGCCATGCTCAATGAAAAAGACCTGCCAGATTTTTATTGGGCTGAAGCAGTTGCTACAGCAGTCTACATAATGAACAGGACTCCCACTGCAGCAATACATGGAATGACCCCAGAGGAGAGGTATACTGGTAGGAAACCAGATATTTCTCATCTGAAAATTTTTGGTTGCATTGCCTATGTACATGTGCCAGATGAGTTGAGATCCAAGTTGGATCCAAAAGCTGAGAAGTGCATCTTTATTGGTTACTCTCTGCAGCAAAAAGGGTATAGATGCTATAACCCTTCTACTCGTAAGTTTACAGTGAGCAGAGATGTTGTTTTTGATGAGATGAGTAGCTGGTATAAACCAGTAAATGTGATTGATGATGTAGATGCACAAAATGGTAATGCTGCACAGAATTCACAGCAGCAGTCACAAAATATTAGTGGACCTGGAGCGTCCTCTAGCAGTGGTTCACATTCTTCACCATGGACAGGCAGATTGAGATCAGGAGAATCTTCTCAAAGTAATGCAGATAGTGGTATGCAGGTATCACGAAAAGGAAAAGAGAAGGTTGATCAGCCCATGTTTGATGTGAATGCAGGTCACTCTTATGTGGATGGTGAATCCAGTGGCTCAGAACAGAGCATTGATGATGAGTTGGGTATTCCTTCTATTGTTACACCTGGAGTAAGGAAGACCAGGGATGTTTTGAGAGCACCTGGAAGTGAACCCACTTTGCGCCGGTCTACCAGAGTTAGGTATCCTGTGGATAGGCTGAAATATGATGGATTTACAGCCATTCACTATGCATATATGGTCAAGGTGATACAGGAACCAGAACCCACTTCTTTTGAGCAAGCCATGGGAAAAGAAAAATGGGAGAAAGCCATGGATGAAGAAATGGATGCCTTGGAAGCAAATGCTACATGGGAATTGGTACCTTTGCCTAAAGGTAAAAATGCAATTGGCTGTAAGTGGGTTTATAAGGTGAAGCACAATGCAGATGGTTCTGTGAACAGATACAAGGCAAGATTAGTAGTCAAGGGGTATGCACAAACATATGGCATTGACTATGAAGAAACATTCAGTCCGGTTGCAAGGATGGCAACCGTAAGAGCAGTCATTGCTATGGCTGCATCAAAGGGATGGTCTTTACATCAGGTGGATGTAAAGAATGCCTTCTTGCATGGTGATTTGCAAGAAGAGGTCTATATGGAGCAGCCACCAGGTTATGTGCATGCTGTTCATCCTGAGTTTGTTTGCAGGTTGAAGAAAGCCTTGTATGGCTTGAAGCAAGCACCTAGAGCATGGTCTGACAAGATAGGACAGTATCTTGTCACTATTGGCTTTCAGATTTCCAAGGCAGATTTCTCACTTTATGTGAGAAAAACAGAGAAAGGTATTATGCTGCTTGTCATTTATGTTGATGATTTGATTATGACAGGTGACAGTGATGAAGATATCCTTCATGTGAAAATGCTATTGAAGCAGAAGTTTGAGATGAAGGATTTGGGAGAGCTGCGTTATTTCTTGGGCATTGAGGTGATTAGATCACCAAGTGGGATACAGCTCTTGCAGAGGCAGTATGGATTGGACATGCTTTCCAAATATGAGATGACAGGCTGTAAGCCTATTTCAGTTCCTTTAGAGCAAAATGTGAAGCTGAGCACAGATGCAGGTGAGCTTCTAGAAGACCCTACTATGTACAGACGCATAGTAGGAAGTTTGATTTATATGACTATTACCAGGCCAGATTTGAGCTATGCTGTTGGATTGGTAAGTCAGTTTATGCAGGCTCCAAGGAAACCACATTTGGATGCGGCTAGACGCATACTTAGGTATGTGAAGTCCACATTGCAGTATGGACTATTTTATGAGACTGGGGTTCAGATACAGTTGCATGGATACACTAATGCTGATTGGGCTGGTAGTATTTCTGATAGACGATCTACCAGTGGATATGTATTCTCTTTTGGGAGTGCTGCAGTCACTTGGAGCAGCAAGAAACAGCCTACAGTTGCCTTGTCGAGCACAGAGGCTGAGTACAGGGGTGCAGCAATGGCTGCATGTGAGGTAGCTTGGTTGCATAAGCTACTTTATGATATGCATCAGTCTACAGATGGGCCAGTTGTCATTTATTGTGACAACATGAGTAGTATACACTTGGCAAATAACCCAGTCTATCATGCTAGAACAAAGCACATTGAGGTGCATTATCACTATGTGCGAGAGAGGGTTTTACTAGGTCTTATTGATCTAGTTTATGTCAGCACAGAGGATCAGGTAGCTGACATATTCACGAAGGCATTGGGCGCAGAGAAGCTGCGCAAGTTCAGAGACCTGCTTGGTGTGCAGGAATTGGGATTGAGCTCGAGGGGGAGTGTTGAGATATCGAGCTCCACTCGTGATACGCCAGGGTGACCGTTGTATATTTATGTCACCGACTTGTCAGTTGCAGACGCGGTTGGTACACCGCCCATGAATAATAGCTACATGATAGCTATCCTTATCTACTCTAGTTCGTGGCTCAGTTAGTATGCCACCTTAGTTAGTTGAGTTTGGTTTGAGACCCATATATAGGGTTCTTCTATTTCTTTGTACTTGAGTTCTTTTGGCTTACACAACTAAGAAGAGGAAAACTGTTTTCAGCCTCCACCCTTGTGTGTATTCCCCCATTGTGCAAGCAAGAAAGCTACAAGTGAGACTCCTTCCTTCTCTCCCACAATCTTGACAACTTAATATCGTGACTCTATCTCCCCTGCTATGTAATAGCCATATCAATGTCAGTAAGAGCAACACTACTCAACTACACTTGAATGTTAAAGTCTGACCCATTCAAAAAGTATTGCAATAGATAGCGGCTAGAATAGGAATAAAGGTTTGCAACTTACGGAATACTTCCTTCATTTTCTTAGCATATCCTTGAATATTATCGTGAGGTTCTTTGACGTGTGACATTAAGAACATGTAGCCAATACTGACCTAACCTTTCAAGGGTCAAATTCTCTTAGAAAGGCCACAAAGAAAAAGTCAATCATAGTTATGGTTCAAGCCTCTAGGCTATGATACCATACTGCAGCTTGTCCTTTCAAAGTCATATTAGAGAACATCATCAAGTGTCCTTCATCTTGAATTCGACAGTTAAACAATAACTTTTGGAGTTCATTGATATGAAGTTTCGCATCTTCCTCTACTAACCCATTAAAAATGGGTAGAGGAAACCGTAAGGCTGGCAAGTTCAACATTCCTTCTAGGATTGCAATGGGTTGTTGTGCCATGGTAACAAGTGGATTTGCTAAAGGAGTTTGAACAATCGGAACTATTACTCCACTGGAAGTGGATTGACTGACTAGAAGGGGAGAAGTGCTAGAACCTACTCCTCCTAACAGACTATGCGTAGGATTAGGGTTGCTAACACCCCTCCCTTGCAAGGATATTGGACCACTCCTTTGCAGAGAATATCTTCTAATAATTTCAATCTGTCATCTAGCTCGTTCAGCTCTTTCTTGCTTTTGAAGCTCGGCTTGACAGTCTTTTGAATCTATCTCGCTGCCTTTTGGCATACACTAATAAACTTGTCCCTATTTATCAAGATTCAAAAATTGCCACTTATAAGCTGCTCTAAGAAAATGCACCACCTGTCAGGACCTCAAATGGGCCTAACACTGGCTTTAAGGCACTAGTCGAGCCTCTACTACTCACCTAAAACCACCCCACACAGTCTTGTGGCCAGGAGCATCTAAGAACTTTGCATTTGTACAATTTTTTAGTCCCTAAACATGTTGGTGTTATACACCACATAGCACTTACAAAGAGAGCACCCCTCTACTGACCACCGTGACTCCACTACTACGGCTCTCTTACACCTTGGGGATTGGCCCCAAGATGCATCATGAACATAGAACACATTCAAAACAAACTCCACTCTTTTGATAAATTGATCTAGGAGATAATGAGTAATCCTCACCAAATAACCCCAAGGAATCGAATATCTAGCCCTACAGGCTTACGATACCTCGCACTCTCAACGTAGGTCATCACTCATACAAACAAGTGCTATACATCCAAGATATGATACCATATGGTGCATCAATGCAAGTGTGTATGATCATTGTGCTCAAATAAATTTATTCATTAAAAAAATCAGCAACGTGAAAGTGCAAAGACAATTCTTTTCATGCTTTTCTTATACTACGAAGGTGCTTCGTTGCTTAGGGCTAGTTTAAAAGTAATAAAAACTCACTCTAACAAAGAGGTAGGGTTGAATTAAGGCTAAACCTCATGCTTCAAATCTATCATACATTCACAAACATAAATATTATTTTTCCTTATTTTTCTAATTCAAAAAACATAATCATTCCCATTTTTTCTTATTTTTTCTATTTATTTATAGAAAATTACTGATAATTACTGATTTTTTGGTTTATATTGATCTTATGGAAAATGATTTTTTTAGCATGTTTCAACCCATGGGAACAACAAATGCATACCAAGAACCCAAAAATCGCATATTTCCCCTTACATTGCATTGTTCAGGTTTTGCGTATTTAGCGTAAAATTATTATACGACTGATTTTTTGTGATTCCTTCAACATGACTGATCAATCAGAGTATGGGCAATCAAATGCAATCATTGCTAACCATTTCAAACCAAAATTGATCATAAAATAATGAAATCGATTACCTACCCATAAAACCATTGATTATGACGCACATATTTCGAACTTGGAGGCCCACTGACACTCTTCCATGGCTACTAACAATCTATCCAACCTCTATCCACATCTCTTTTCACTCCGGCATCATTGCACAACCAAAAATGTCCATCTCAACCCACCCCCTTCTCTTTTACATTGATCCATGAGAACAAACCATGGGAGGCGAGAGGAGAGAGGAGAGAGGAGAGAGGAAGAATCGAATCAGATCTTTCCATTCAATGCATCATTTCTAATCATTTTTATAAGATGGAGGGCAAAGAATTGAAGGAACTTGCTGGCCAGAGTATTCCCACCGAGATGATCAACTACAAAAAAATGATTAAAATTTGCTAAATTTGGGGCATAAAAAAAATGGCGCCCCCTCCCCCCACGTTTCAAAAATTGTGCCCATTTGAATCATAAAGCTTAAATAAGCCTAAAGTTTAAGTTTTTAAAAAAATTGGTTTAAATTTTTATGTTCACACTTTTTGCCAAGTGGTTTTTTTATTTCGGAGGGGCAAACAAGCGTGGATTCAAGATCTATCTAGCTGGCCAGCTTTGTGGCATTGAAATCTATAAAGCTGGTCACTATCATGCACTTTTTGGCTCCCAAATCACATAGCTGCTTCATAATGCCAAACCTTGCGGGGATTAAATGGGGGGTCAAAAGGACTCCGATCGATGAACCGAGACTTGCATTGGGTTCGTGGCATCAAGTTCCATCTAGGAAAACTCCAGCTCATCGATCCATAGCCGTTTTATTTTTCATGAAAATTTGGCCCTTTACGGCCTCGTAGGCTCTTTTCCGCTTCAAAAATGGCCTTTGAAATCCGCTCTTAGCTACTAGTTCACTTCCAATGCATACAACAAACAACTATATTTCTCAAAGGTTGCAATAGCTAACAGTGTAGTAATGTTTTCCAAACAAAGTTTATATTTTATTTTGTAGAGTCATGGTTATAGTAGTGCAAGCATTTACAATATTAAGCTGTATGAGCTAAGTTACAAGAGTAGAGCAAGTTTTCAAGCAATGGTACAATATTTGTTGATCATTGAAATTATGCTTCATCTTGGTGACAATGTTGCAGGTAGATTGTTGACCATGATAGATAGGTCACTTGATTGCAACAAGCATTAGTAGATTTTTTGTATTCACAATAGCTAGGAAGACATGTAGTTCTATAGGCATTTATAGTAGATCTATTGCAGCAACAGATTATAGCAAATCTATGGCAAGAAGGGATTACAATAATAAAAGTTGTAGGCAATGCTTTGAATTGCACGCTTTATGTCCTCCACAATTGGGAAAGTGCATGGGCTATAGTTATCTCTCTAATATAGTGTCATTCTAGACCCAAGTTTGAGTAACTAATAATGTGAGCCAAGTTGAGACCTGAGACAATTTAATACAATAGGACTGAGACCTACAATCCTACTTGTTTATCATTAATATCTTGAGTTAATGTTGCAACTATTTTTTCTTTATCTTAAGAAAGCTAACACAAATCACTTGTTGAGAGGTTTAAGTTAGCATATAGCAATATCTAAGCTCTAGCCATAGTGATACATACTAGAGCAAACAATAGGGCTAGTATCTTAATAGGTTACTATAGCCTTACACATGATCGTTAGTGTCTATGGTAGAAACGAAATATGAGAGAGACACTTTTTAGAAGGACAACATCTATATAATGTGCACATCTATATAATGTGCATTCAAAGGACATTAAGAAATACCCTTTCTTTACATGCTATAAAGTCTTAAAATGACCCCTTTTACTTGACTAAACTTACATACTTTTTTCAAATTGTAATTTAAAACCCCTTTTGTAAATATAATCCTATAAATTTTTCTAAATATAAATACCCTTTCTTTTGAACTCATGTGGTATCTTACATGTTCTTTAAGGTGGACTTCCCGGGAGTTTTAGCTACTTTGTTAGCACTCTAACTTGAATCCTTGGAAAAGTAGCACCTTGAGTTGGAATATCAAGACTTGGATGGCAATTCAAATAGGAGAGAGACCAAATGATTGCTTTTAATAATGATCAACTAGTGGGCTGCAGGACATGTACCCCAGATCAATATCTAAAAGCCATAGCAAAAGTATGTAAGGTGACCATCTTTGGAGTCTTCTCTCTAACGTGTAAGCATCCAAGGACTATTAGCATATGCAATATTATTATTGTTGAAGATGTTGCAATGCATGATACATAGTAGAGGGAGTAGTACAAAGGCACATATGATTATGGACCGAATATTCTCAGCTTTGGGCTAGAGCATGATTGGGTGCCTAGTTTTTTTATGTATTTACTAGCCAAAGCTCACTAAATGCACAAACCTAAAATAGAATGCTAAGGAAAATACTAATTCCATCCTTTTTCCTTTTGCTAGTCTTGCAATCATGTACATAGGAAACCTTTCAAAGTGGCTACTATCTCACGCCCTTTGCAATTCATGAAACAATATGTATGCTCAAAGGAACATGTATAACAAGAATATGGTGCAAGAAAGAGGAGTTCTGTTGTGAAGGATGTGTATTATGTTTTATGGATTAAGCATCATTCTTATGATCTCCCTTATTAGACCCTTGAAAGACAAAGGCACCCATGCATGATACTACATTAAAGAGAGATATGTACTACTATGTCTGTGATGGTTCAATTTATTTGCATACAAGGACCAGATTCTCCTATGATGTAATTGTTTTCCTTGAAGTTCTTCATATTGGTTTACTTAGAGTGTATAAGGGAGGGAAAATTGTATATAGACTATGATTCATGCAATGCTTGCAAAAAACAAGGGTCCAGCACAACATGTTGTGTGTGAAAACCAATGTGGTTTTTGTATTCTAATAACATATATGCACTATTTTCTACAATAGAGATTCTTCGTGATGTAAAAAATATTTTTATAAAGGAACATTATGATAACAATGATATAGAGTAGTCGATCATGGGTAATCATAACCATTGTACAATTTCAAAAACAATTGCTTCTGAAAAAGGTAGTGACAGATCTTGAAAACTATGGACATCTAACTTCTAAGATGTAACTTAGATTATGATGTGCTTGAATCTTAACTTGAATTATGTTTCTATGACATGAGTACACTATGTTAGCATTGGAATTCTTCGTGGATAGCACCATGTGACTGTACTAGTAAATTATGTAGATCTCAAGATATGTATGATATTATAAGGTATGAGTATAATCAAAGTTGATGATTTTTTATTGCCATCTTCCTTATGCATAGTGTAAGGTTTTTGACTCATTTTCCCTCTTAAGCATGTCAATTTTCATGAAGAATGGTGTAGTGCTCTCTACATAACACAATGGGGAGTGCTAGATTAGATCTAAATTAAAAGTAATTTTTTGTGACAATTAAGATACAATACATTGGCTTAGTACTAGGTCTCATGTAGTAGGAGGAGAAGAAAAAATAGCAACATGAAAAGGGAAAAACATAGCTCTAAGAAGAGAAGAGAGAATTACGAGTAGAAGAAGTAGCAATAGTCACTACATGGTGACAACCAAGTAGTAGTTGCTTCCAAGGATGTTCCAGGATCCATACCTCTATCCATCTTGCTTAAATTCTCTCTCTCATATGTGAGACCATTTCATTTTCTAACACTTTGTTTAAGTACTCATACAGTAACTTGTTGATTGAGAATGGGATTTTAAGACTTGAAGAAAGCCTGAAATGTGCCAAATTTTATCAATTTGAGGTGAAAATTGAAGCTTTCTAGAAGCAACAGATGCAGATTCGACAATTTTAAGTGGCCGTACAAGGTGGGATTTAAAAGCACTTTGGATAACGGATCTCGCAATTGTCTCATATTTTTAATAATTTTTTTAGGTACCAAAATGAGGTGAAACAAGCTCCACATAGCACAAGACTCTGAGATGGTTAGGTAAAAATTTATGGACTTTAAATCCGATGCTAGAGAGGCTGGGAAAAAGGGATCAAAATGTAATGTGAAGATGACTTTAATGCCAAGAGTTGTGGCTCTTGGGAGCCCAAGGGCCCCCCAAATTTTCATGCAATGGGGGGGGGGGGGGGTTAAAGGGGGGGGTTTTTTAAACAAAAGAAAAAGGAGAAGGCACTTGTAGTTGACATGAAGAAGTGGGGGAAGGGGGGTCATGGAGCTTAAGAAGACTCATGCAATCTAATCTGATCAGCCTCTTCCTCAAATTTTTCACTTCATATCACCGGTCTCGACTCCTCAAGTGATGGCCTAAATAGAAAGATGCAAAATCAATCTTTCTCTCTCCTCCTTCTCTTTCCTATTGAGGGCAATTCATGTGGGAATTATTTAGAGAAGATTGAGGTGGTGACCGATTGTTCCGCTTGAACCAAATTGATGTGGGATCATGCTGACGCTAAGCAGTGATGATCAATCTATTTGAAGATCAAAGTCGGGTCTGTTCACTATCCATAAAATCAATTCTTGAGATCTGAAACACAGAAAATGGTGCTCAGCCTTTTTTTTAATGAAAATTCATATTCTTTTTTAATAATTCATGGTGCAAATCTTGTTCATATGAGACTAAAATTTTTTTGAAGCTCAATTGTGATGTTCCAAGGGCTATGAATCATAAGATACAAAACATGTGTCTGTGCATGTGAGTTATTAATTTTTGAAACCCCGGAATGTGTGTTTTAAGTGGGAAAATGATGTTCTTCTTTGTTTCGATTGATCAAAGCATGTTCATATGGGATAAAATCAAATATGATGGTAGATTATAGTTCAAAATATTTTTTTGACTTGGGAAAATCAAAAAATGCAGCATTTTATAGAAAAAAATAAGAAAATATACTCAAAAATATGATTTTGAAACAAATAAAATAGAAGAAATTTAGTTATTCATGAAAAAATAGAGGTATGTTTGTGCAAGTATAATGGAGGTAAAGCACAAGTATTTTCCTCAGTTTGCCCCCATTTGTATATTTTAGTGTGTATTTATTTTTTTTATTATAAAGAAAATATATATGAAATACACTTTTAACCTACCCATTGAATGCAAAATCTTAAACGATAGGGGGAAGGGGATTGTGGGAGTTAAGTATCATTTGAATTCTAGTTTTATACATATTCTAGCATATAGGATTCATTTGATTTATGTCTTAAAAAGAGCAGTAGCACGAGTTATTCCAGTATTGCCTTAGCAACGAAGCAATACGCTAGAGGAAAATCATGAAAGGGCTGTTTGTTCACATCCACACTAATTGATTTATAAGTTTACTTATTTGAGCATATATTTCATTCACCTTGCATTTGCATTTTCATACATGGTATCAAGAGAATTAACTCCTGGATGCATAGCACTTGACTTCGAACTACTAACCCACATTGAGTGTGAGGATCCCTTGAGTTATAGGTTTAGTATAATCGGTTCCTTAGGGACTGATGTGGTAAGGATTATATTATCTCTTGGAATGAATATAGTGAAGAGTGGACTTTGTACGTATGTGTCATATTTTGAGATGGTGCATCCTAGGGCCAATCCTTGTGGTGTAGGAGAGCCTTAGTGGGGCCACAGTGATAACCTAGGGGGATGCTCCCTTCATTTGTATTACAAGGTGCTAGCCATTGATATGTTTGGGTAATCCTCCTGCTTGGATTCGGGAAGAGCATCACGTTGGACTACGATCTAGAGATTGTATCTATAAATGTGTTCTTTGGAGGATAAATCAGTTCGTAGTGTTTATACGCTCCTAGCCATGAGGCCATGGGCTTTTTTAGGTGAGTTTAGGAGGCCTTAATAGCTAGATCCCTAGAGCCATTGTCGGGTCCATTTTTTATTCCGATAGGTGGTGCAATTTCTAGGAGCCACTAATAAGTGGCAGTTCTTGAACCTTGGTTAATTAGGGACTAGTCAATCAGTTTATGCCAAAGAGAATCAAGATAGATCCATTATTTCCCGATAAACACCATCAATCTTAGATCCAAAAACAAGAAAGAACTCAAAGGGCTAGACGGTTGTCTGAAATCCTTCGGAGATATTCACCTCAACAAAGCAGCTCAATATCCCTAAGAGGGAGAGGTCTTAGTGACCCTAGTGCCACAAGCAATCCTCGGAGGAGGAGGAAGCTGTAGTGCTCCCCTTCTCCTAGTAAATTAGCCCACTTCAAGTGGAGTTACAATCACATCGTTACAAACTCCTATAACAAATCTGGTTATCATTATGGCACAACCTATTGCAATTCCCCTAGGAACGTCAAATTTGCTAGATTTAGGGTTCCCTCTACCCATCTTTAATGGGTTAACGGAGAAGGATGCATAGCTTCACATCGGTGAGTTCCAAAAACTTTTGTTTAATTGACAAACTCAGGACGAGGGACATCTAAAGATGTCTCTATTATGACCCTGAAAGGGAGGGCTACAATGTGGTATCATGGCATAGAAGCCAATAGTACCATAACCACAATCCATTTATTCTTTGCAGCCTTTCGAATGGAAGAGGTGGTTAGTATTGGCTATGTGTTCTAAATGTGACATGTCAAGAGCCCCATGAAAATGCCCAAGCATATGCCAAGAATATGAAAGAGGTCTTTCACAAATTACAAGCCTCTATTCCTATCCCACACTTGCTGCCCAACTGCAATATTTCTTATATGGATTGGACTTCAATATCCAAGTGCAATTGAGTAGTGTTCCTCTAGCAGATATAGATATTGCTATAACACCATCAAAGAAAGTAGAGTCTCACTTACAAGTGGTCTATGCATCAAGGAAAAATCTAAATTCAAGCCTTAATCATGGAAATAATTTGGAATTCGTTAGTCGAGATCAAGGTGTAATCAATATCCCTATGACCAACTCGAATGGTAGAGGAAGCATCATGTAGATTGTGCTGCCTTTGTTACCAGCTCCTCTAAATGTCATTAAGACAATAGCTAGCCAAAGGACTCCTTTTGTAAACCAAGGGTCAATCCAGGTAGCAACCCCTTTACAAGTTGTGCAACCTAGTGAGAGGGTAGTTCTTAAAGCTGTTGGTTATGAGTCCTCTACATCAAACATTGTAGAGGAAGTAAAAGATGTGATGAAACATTACATAGATATGATCATTGAGCAATACCACCAAATCACAGTATATGTTAATTTCTTCAAGTGCCAGCAAAATTTGATAGGTACTAGAAAGCGTGATGATGGGGGCCCATCACAATTCAGCTATTAACTCATGTGGTGGGCAGCATTTCCCTCGTAATTGTCCTAATGTCAAATGTGATATATACGGGAAGTCTGGTAACTTAGCCACTACCTATTGGAGTAGGGTTAGTTCTCTCCAGCAAGGTAGCCAGCAACCTATGCTTGTGAACCATTGTGCGAATAACGAGAATACTAATAAAGGAGAGGGCCCTAAGCAAATTTTGTAAAGGGGTAAAGCCATGCTCGAGGAAACGCCCAGTGGGGTAAGTTTGATTGAAACTTTGCCAATTAGTGAGAGTTATCTCCTAACAATGTTGGGATAGTAACTAGGGGTCAAAAACTGAAAGACGCTCAGAAAGATGACCCTAGTACAAGCAAAGTTAATCCTAAACCTAGCAAGGATTATAAGAAGGTGTTTGATGCCCAGTTGGGTCCTCTTAAAAATAATGGTGTTTTAGAGAATCATGTGGTCAAAAGAAAACCAAAATCAAAAGAAAAAGTGGTTACTAAGATTATCAAGAAGCCAAAAGTGTGACTGGTGTGGAAAGAGAAGAGAGTAGTGGCAAAATTCCACGAGTTTTGACCTAGCAAAAACGCTATGTGGACTCAAATAGGACGTGAATTTGCTATAACTAATCCAACTATCCCCAAACATTTGTAAAAAGGAGTTCAAGAAAATCCTACAAATGGGTTATAATGTAGAACGTTTTAGTGTCCACCAAGTGGGTAGTGAATGGTGGGATTATGTAGAGAAGCATTGCCCTAGGGTGCAAGCATATATCGATGAAATTCTAATAGAAAATGCAATGGTGGATCTGGGCTCTCATCCGTAAACATTATGAGTATGGATTTATTAGAGAGGCTGGGTCTACCAATCCAAAAGGATGTCACAACGGTCTTAAAGATGGTTGATGATAGCCTAAGACAATCGAAAGGAATGGTAATGCAAGTACATGTGATGGTTGCTAATATTGAGTGCCTCCTTGACTTCCATGTTATCTAATTATATATTTTCATGGAATTATGACAAACTAAAGGGGATTTCTCCCTCTGTTGTCATGCATATGATCCCATTGAAAGAGGGTATAAGCCAGTGAGGCAAAAGGTTAGATGCATGCCTTTTGAGCTAGAATAGCCTCTCTTTAAGGAATTGATGCATTTAAGGAAGGTTGATCTAATCTTTCCCATTGAACGTATAGAGTGGTACTCACCAATGGTAATAAGAAAGAAAAAGAATAATCACATCTCTATGTGTTGATTTTAAGGAATTGAACAAGAAAATGGTGAAGGAATATTATGCTTTGTCCTTTACCGATTAGATTTTAGATCAGCTAACAGGGCAAGAGATATGATGCCAGGAGGCATATTCCACGGTGGATTCTGTGCCACTGTGGATTCCGTGAAGTTTTACGGTGGATTCTGTAAACTTAGATGACCGGGGCTCATACACAAAGAGGATTCTTTGTGCGAGAAGTTGATGGGGACGCCTGTCCTTTTCGGGCGTTTCATTAATTTAGTGTGTACGTGGGTGATTCCATAGCGGGTGATTCCGCAAAATGCATATTAAATTAATAAACGTTTATGAGTTTAGAGTGCGCACTCGTAATAAATTAAGGTTAGGATTTATTTCTAACCAGTTGATTTATTTATGTAGCTGAAGACTGCTAGGTATTCACTTTTGTCGGTTTAATTGTATTATTTTACTAACGATTGTGAATGCTTCAGTTGATGTGTAGAGATAGCAGCAGTGGCGGAGGAAAGCATTGGAGTCTAGCGAGTATTTGGCCTTTGGATTATATTTTGATAGGCGCCACGCCTATATTTTGTTATGTCTATTGAGACATCGATTATTGATTATTATTTTGTATGCGCCTATGCGCATGGATATGTTATTTCTATTTGGACATTGAGATTGGGCGTGCCAGACTCCATGGGCACCGTCCATTAGCTTTATTTCCTATTTTTGTAGAAAGCAAACTCAAAAGCTAAAAGCTTGTCATATTTTTGTAAATTGGGCTATCATTGAGCATGAAGATGGAAATATACATAAAATACACGCTTCACGCAAGGCATGGGGGAAGATTGAACCCAATTGTCTCTTGCTTCTTGTCGTTCATGCTTTTACATTGTTTTTTGTGCAAAAAGGTAGAGTTCATTGTTCTTGGGGACCTTCCGGGATTCACTACGTGAGCATACTGCGACCGACCTGCGCACCAGTAGTATCAGAGCGGAGCTAAGATCAAGAGCTTCCAATCGCTACCCATCTCGGGCGAAGGCGGAGCTCCAGGAACGATCGGGCTCTACAGTCAATCTCATCTCGCGAACAGTCGATACAGGCAGACTTCTGGCGATCAAGAACCCTTGTTTCTACTCTCAGATCGCAAAGGACCAGGCTGTGCAGGCGGAGGACCACGCATCCATCTCCTTCATCAAGTCGTGGTTATACAGTGAGAAAAAAAATTTCATATCTCTTATTTCTCATAAGTTTAAGCTTAACTTAAGCTTAGAAGAAGCTTAAGAAGCTTAATTGCTTCAAATCTGATATCGTGGTATCTGAGGAGCCTTCCGCGTTTTTCGCGCCGTCAACAAAACGCCCCCCCCCCCACGAAATCAGTCGATGCCTTCCTTAAGCTTTTTAAGCTTAATCTCCTAAGTCAAGCAAGGTTTCTGCAAGTCACACAGGGCAAGAAAGTCACCAAACTCCGGGTCCTGCGCATCAAAAGTCAAGTTCTGCAAGTCAACTGGAATCAAGTCCTGCAAGTTCATCAAGTCGGCCTAAGTTCTGCAAGTCTGCAACTCTGTAAGTCGGCTAAGTTTGCAACTCTGCAAGTCAGACTAGTCAACTGGAGTCAGAATTGACTAGTGCTCAAAACTCCTAGAAGGCTTGTTCCTGTGCAAAAACTCTGAACTAGAAAGTTGTTCGTGGCAAAGTATTCTACCTATCTACAGGTCTGCTGAAGCATTTTCAGCAAACGAAGAAGGAAATATTGCAGATTTTCTGAAAATTGAGAAAGAAATACCCAAAAATACATAGCCTTGTAACCCCGAATTTGAGCTACGCTCATCCCGCTAACCTAATTTTGAGTGAGAAAGGTTTATTGAGTTTTACAGGATGACGACTCCACATATGGATGATCCTATGGCTGAAGACGACCTACCTGAGCCTACCATGGAACAAAAGCTAGATCTAATCATGTTACAATTGGAAGAAGAGCGAAGGGCTAGGAAAGCATTGCAAGCGCAATTGACAAAATTACAAAGAGCGTCTACCGACAAAGAAGAACCTCAAGCTGAAGATTTGATTCGACGTACCATCGACGCCACTCTTGAAGCACAAACCATTCGCAAGGAATCAAAGATAAGTAAACGAAGTTTCAAATTTCGCACTTTCAATGGCATACGAGAAGGAAAGACTGTTTTATCTTTCATTAGCCAGTTTGATGACTATTTCCATGAGGAAACTTATCCAAAAAAAGATAAAATCAAGTGTGTTACTAATCATTTGGTAGACAGAGCATCACTTTGGTGGACTGTAGTACGCAAGAGCATAGAATGTCCTGCTACTTGGGAAGATTTCAAGAAGAAGTTCATGCAGAATTTCCTTCCACCGCAATTTCATGAGAAGGCTATCAAGCAATGGGATTTACTTCAACAACGGGATCGTGAGACTATTCCACAGTATACAGAGCGTTTTTGGAATGCACTCCTACAGCTACGCATGCTTGAAGACGTACCAGAGACGACACATAAGCGGAAGTATATGTCTGGACTTCTTGGACATTATTACGCTGAAGTGAACATGTTCAAGCCTGCTACCCTTGAAGACGCCATCTCACTAGCTCACGACACTGAAGATAAGTTACGCGGAAGAGACAGACGACCACAGCAATTTCAAGCCAATGGTAATTATGGATCTAAACAATTCAATTCCAATTTTAGAAGGTTTAATCCAGGTCGTTTCTCATCACCATCTTTCCGCAAGAATTGGGCTAAACCACCTGCATTACCATCCAATGTCAATCCAAATCCTAAGCCTATTCCACAAGCAAATCCAAATGTACCCAGACTTCCAGCCATTGCAAATAATGTAACCAAAGCCAAGCCAATAGTATGCTATAAGTGTCACCAGTTGGGGCATCTCGCAGCAAATTGTCATTCAAAGAAGCCACCAGCACATATCAACTATCTTGGAGCCATGGACGAAGACGAGCATGAGGATATGCCTGATTTCACTGAAGATGAGGATGATCCTACTACTACTTCCGACACTTTACCAAGTATGCCTACTCCACATTTATTATTGACAATGAAATGTTTGGTGCATGGAAAGGAAAGAACTATCTTGCATGATGACGGTAGTACTCATGACTTTATTTCAGCAAAATTGGTAAAGGAATTGAAATTACAGACTGTACCTACGCATTATCGCATAAAAGCTGCATTTTTAGGTACTAGGTACAATGGCACACAAGAAGTACAAGATTTAGAGATTCAAATTGGTTCATACATTGAAAGAAGAAATTTCTTAGTTGTTCCATTACAGTCAAGCGACATTATTTTAGGAATGCCTTGGAGACACCAGCATAATCCAAATATCGATTATTCCACACACATAATGAATATTAATTTTCAAGGAAAATCTATTACATTATATGGTATGCATGCATCTAGTATTTTTCCACTACTTTCGCATACTCAAGCAAAACGTGCATTACGCAAGAGTACTAAATCATATCTCATTTGGGTGAATGAATTGCAAGCAAAGGAAAATCATATGCACCCTAGGCATAAGGAATTTCTTGCATATTTTAAGGACTGTTTTGCAGAAGACCTACCACCAGGTTTACCACCTTCACGTCCAGAAGACCATAAGATTGATTTAATCCCTGGCACACAACCACCTTGCAAAGCACCATATAGGCACAACCAGATAGAGCAAAAAGAAATCCAGAGTCAAGTTGAAGAATTACTAAATAGAGGCTTAATTTGACCTAGCAGTTCTCCATTCGGTGCACCTGTACTCTTAGTCAAGAAAGAAAATAATACTTATCGTATGTGTATTGACTACCGAGCTTTAAATAAGATCACTGTAAAGAATAGGTATCCTATACCTAGAGTTGATGACCTTATGGACAAACTGCAAGGATCTTCTATATTTAGTAAAATTGATCTTAAGTCTGGATATCATCAGGTGAGGCTAGATAGATCTGACATATTTAAGATTGCATTCAGAACACAGTTTGGCCATTACGAATTCTTAGTCATGCCATTCGGATTGACTAATGCACCTGCCACTTTCAGTAGAATGATGAACCGTATCTTTCTGAAATATCAGTATTGTGTGATTGTTTTCTTTGATGATATTTTGGTGTTTAGTCAAAGTGAGAAAGAGCATTATCAGCATTTATCATTAGTTTTTCAATTACTGAAAGAAAATCAATTGTTTGCAAATCCTGAAAAGAGTGAATTCTTTAAGACAGAAATTGAGTATTTAGGTCATATTGTATCAAAAGAATGAATTAAAGTTGATCCTAAGAAAATTGATGCAATATTGCATTGGCCTGTTCCTAAAAATGTGCATGAATTACGCTCATTCCTTGGTCTTGCTAGTTTCTATAGGAAGTTTGTACGTAATTTTTCATTACTTGCTTTACCATTAACAAAACTTCTTAAGAAAGGAATTATTTATCAATGGGCTAAAACTCAGCAGAAATCCTTTGACTTACTGAAACGTGCATTAACCAATGCCCCTGTTCTACAATTGCCTGACTTTAATAGACCATTCTTTCTAGTTGTGACCGATGCTAGTGGATCAGGAATAGGAGCCGTACTAATGCAAGACAATCATCCAATAGCATATTCTAGTTCTAAGCTGAAACCCTCTGAGCTGAAATATTCCACTTATGACAAAGAACTATTAGCAGTTGTACAAGCATTAAAACAGTGGAAACACTACTTAATGGGTTCAGAATTCATGATAAAGACCGACCAGCAAAGCATTAGACATTTACTTAGTCAACCCCAAATTTCTGACCGTCATATCAAATGGGCTTCCTTCATTCAAAGTTTTCATCCTATCATTCAATATCAACCTGGAAAAGAAAATGTAGTTGCTGATGCATTGAGTAGAAGACCTGCAATTCATAATATTTCTGTCATATCTTTTGATTCTTTGATTGCTATGAAAGATACATATCACCAGGATATTACTTTTCATTCTGATTGGCAAAAATTAGTTCAAAATAATTTCATTCCTGTTGATTCATTGTCATATAATGATGGATTTATGTTTTTTGAAAAGAGACTGTGTGTTACTATTCCATTCCGATCTTTTGTTTTGAATGAAATTCATTGTCCCCCATATCAAGGTCATAGAGGTATTATATCTACATTACGCATGTTAACTGAAGATTTTTATTGGCCGCATATGGATGCAGATGTATCTAATTTCGTTTCTGAATATTTGATTTGTCAAAGAATAAAAAGACATCATGGTAAACAGTACGGATTACTAATGCCTTTGTCTATTCCATCTAAACCTTGGGAACATATTTCTATGGATTTCATTACTGGTTTACCAAATACTAAATTTAACCATGATATGATTTGGACAGTTGTAGATAGATTTAGTAAGCAAGCATATTTTATTCCATGTAAGAAAACTTTAACAGCATCACAAGCAGCACAGTTATTTTTGAAAACTGTTTTTACTAACCATGGATTGCCCAAAGTTATCATTTCAGATCGTGATTCTAGATTTTGTAACAATTTTTGGATTACACTGTTTGCAAATCTAGGCACAAAGATTGATTTCTCATCTGCATTTCATCCAGAAACAAATGGACAAATAGAAGCCACAAATAGCACCATTCTAGATCTTTTACGTGCATATACTATCTCTAAACCTCAGACATGGGACACTCATTTGCATTTATTACAGTTTGCATATAACAATACACCGCACACATCTACAAAGAAAGCATCTTTTGAAGTCATTTATGGATATAGATTATCTACACATGTTGCATCTTTGTCTAATAGAATTCAGAGTGCTGATGATATTGCTACTATGCATAACAGTATTTTTAATGAGGTTAAGGATATGATTGCTAAAGCCCAACAATCATATACCAAACAAGCCAACAAGAAAACACAAGCTATGAATTTCAAAGTTGATGATTATGTTTGGCCCCGATTTTCAGCATTATGTATGCAAACTAAAAAAATCATTTATGGGCTGAAGCAAGCTCTGAGAGTCTAGCATGCAAGGATCAGTAATTACTTGTAGAGTTTGGGATTCATTGTTAGCAGGGCTTTTCATAGTCAGTTGGTAGTACTAGTTATCTATGTTGATGACTTGATAATCACAGGTGATGATGACTTGGGGATACAACATGTTATGGAAATGCTGAAATCTGAATTTGATATGAAAGACTTAGGCGAACTAAAGTATTTCTTGGGTATTGAGGTGATCAAGGCTGAACATGGTTTATGGCTTATGCAGAAATACTATGCCACGGAAATGCTGAAGAAATATGGCATGGCTGAATGTAAACCACTGGATACACCTCTTGATCACAATGTCAAGTTGAACATTAGCATTGGAGCTAAAATTGATGATGTGACTATATACAGGTAGATGCTTGGAAGCTTGATCTACTCAACCATCATCAAGCCTGATTTGAGTTATGTTGTTGGGCTCATAAGTCAGTTCATGTAGAAGCCTAGAAAGCCACACTTGGATGTTGTTAGGCGGATTATGAGATATGTAAAGTCCACTGTAGATTATGGGTTGTTTTATGTGAAAGATAAGCCCTTGACAATGGTTGGATACATGGATGCAGATTGGGCAAGATGCTCATATGATCGTAGATCTAGAAGTAGTTATGCTTTTGGATTTGGAAGTGGGATGATCAGTTGGAGCAACAAGAAGCAACCTATGGTTGCATTGTCTCACTGAGAGTACAATGGTCCTACATTGGCAGCATGTGAGATTTCATGGCTGCTCAAGCTTATGGCTGATTTGGACATAGAGGCGGATGCTCTAGTGACCTTGTTATGCGACAATCTCAGTAGTGTACTCCTGGCAATGAATCCATTATACCATTCCAGGACTAAACACATTGAGATACACTACCATTTTATCACAAAGATGGTTCTTACAGGGAAACTAGATCTTAAGCATGTGAAGACTAATGAACAGGTTGCAAATATCTTTACTAAGTCTTTAGGTAGATATAAGTTTAGTCAATTCTGATAGCTACTTGGTGTATAGATTTTATCTTGAGCTTGAGGGGGAATGTTGAGACTTCAAGCTCTTGTGTGTGACTGGCAAGGTCTTAGCTATGTCTATCTTTACCAAGTCTTTAGGTAAAGATAAGTTCATTCAATTCCGACAGCTACTTGGTGTATAGATTTTATCTTGAGCTTGAGGGGGAGTGTTGAGACTTCAAGCTCTTGTGTAAGACTGACAATGTCTTAGCTGTGTCCATCTATATCAACATGTGTGGGACATTTAATAAGTTGGGTTAGTAAGTGTAGTCATGGTTAGTTAAAACCTTGTGTATGACTTACACTTGAGTAATGGAATAATGAATGGAAGATAGAGAGCATGACTGAGCTCTCCACTCCTCTCCTCTATCTGTTCTCATTTCTGAATAGCACCCACCCTCAATTAAGAAAAGGAGGATGTCTAGTTGTGAATGAGACTGTACACTCAGACCTTGATATAAGAAAGGGTCTCTTGATTCCAACCACACCCATGGAAACTTTCCTTGTCACAATATAGATTATCCTGCTAAGAAAGACCCTTTCCCTCAAAGCCCTAGTCCACTCTGAGGCCTCCACATATTTCATTGATGATGGCTTTGTGAATAGATACTAGATTCCAGTACTCTAAAATACCAAACCTAAACCAGCTGAAGTCATGGATGGAAGAGCTCTAGCATCTAGAGATATTACCAAAAGGAAACCCGACCACTCATGGTGACTCTTGGTGATCATAAATCTTGTGTATGCTTTAATGTCATATCCAGTCCCACGAATCCAATCATCCTTGGGATGCCTTGGCTAAAGAAACACAACCCAGAAATTGATTAGGTTAAGCAAAAGATTACAGATCGTGAAAATCAAGGAAAATTGGTATATCTAAGAGCCAAAGTCTTTATGCACATAGCAAGGCAGGAGAACCAACCTACATTATATATCATACACTAGCTCAGGAATCTGGTAAGGATGAGTCAATCAAGCTACCAAGCTAGTATTAAGAATTCCAAGATGTCTTTGAGAAAAAGAATGCAAATCTCTTGCCCAACCACAAACCATATGATTGTGCTATAGAACTCCATGAGGGGGTTCAACCACCTTTGGGACCCATCTACAGGCTATCCCCTAATGAACTAGCTGAACTGTGCAAGAACATTGATGAGAACTTAGCCAAGGGGTTCATTAGGCACTTGAAGCCTTTTGCTAGAGCCCCATTTCTATTCGTGAAGAAGAAAGATGGGTCACTTCAAATGTGTGTGGGTTATCAAGGGGCTCAACAAGATAAAAGTCAAGAATTGATACTCTTTGTCATTTTGATATCGGAGCTTTTGGAACGCCTTGGAAAATCAAAGATCTTCACAAAGATTGATCTATGAGGGGTTTATGATCTTGTACGGATCAGAGAGGAGAGGAATGGAAGATAGCCTTCCGCACAAGGTATGGTCACTTCGAGTATGTTGTCATGCCATTCGGTCTCACCACCAATGCTCTTGTTTCAACCCCATTTCAACATATGATGAATGATATCTTCTAAGAGCATCTAAATGATTTTGTAGTTATATAGGTGGATGATATCTTGATATTCTCAAAAGATCCAAAGGAGCATGAGCACCATGTAAAATTAGTTTTGGAAAATCTCGAAGAAAAAGGACTATATGCAAAACTTGAGAAGCATTTTTTCCATCAGACAAAAGTAAAATTCTTGGGGTACAATGTCTCCGAGAGAAGAATCTTCATGGATCCCAAGAAGTTTAAGACTATTCTTGACTAGCAGACACCCACATGTGTCTGTGATGTCCAATTATCACTAAGACAACCCTATCTTGGTTAATCCATGAAGCCCTGCCACATGATGATTTGGCCAACAATGCTAAGATAAAAAATCAAGAGGAAAAAGAAAATGAAGTTTGTGAGTTTCAGGAAACAAATGGATTATTATAATATAAGGATCTACTTTACATCCCTCCAAGAAAGTTGAGACTCTAGGTACTCCCAACAATTCCATGACACCCCAGCAGCATGACACTTTGGAGTTAATAAGACCTTAGAGCTTATTTCAATAGACTTTTGGTGGCCCCATATGTAGAAATAAGTTAAGGAATATATAAAATCATGTGACACATGCAACAGGGCCAAGGTACCTCATCACAAACCACATAGCCTCCTACAGTGCTTGCCCATTCCAGTGCAAGCCTGGTCTTCTCTATCCATGGATTCTAACAGATCTTCCCAAATTAGACAAATATGACTCTATTCTTGTTGTGGTAAACAGGTTCATAAAAATGGTACATTTCATCCCTACCACCAAGACCATCACAAGCGTAGCTACCGCTAGACTCTTTCTTAGATACATTTTCAAATCACATGGACTCTCAAATGATATCATCAGCGAGATCAGGGTCCCCTCCAATTCATATCTAGTTTTTGGAATAGCCTTTACAACCTCCTTAGAGTCCAAGTTAAGCTATCCCCATAGCCAATCATCCATAGGCTGATGGTCAAACAAAACAGGTAAATCAAGTCTTGGAACAATATCTCCACAACACCATCAACTACTATCAGAATTATTGGTTTGAGCCCCCCTTGCCCTTTGTAGAGTTTGCTTATAATAATAGTATCCATGCATCTACCAAGAAAACTTCTTTCTTTGCAACCTATGGCCAGCATCCAAGGATGGATGTACATCTCTTCAATCAAGTAAAGAACCTTGTTGCCTAAGATAAAGCTCAACACCTAGCAAATATACACCAAGAACTCAAGCAACAAATCCAAAAGGCTCAAAACCAGTACAAGCACTATGCAAACCAGCATCCTCTTCAATATCTAGCATACAAAGCTAGTGATAAAGTATGGTTACTCAAGCATAACCTTTAGATAACAAGGCCCTCCACCAAGCTAGACCACCAAAGATTTGGGACCTTTACTATTCTATCCCATATCAACCCAGTTGCTTACCGACTCCACAACTCCTCAGCACCATGAAGATCCACCCACTCTTCCATGTTTCCTTGCTTGAGCCATACCACAGCTCACCCCACTGAGGAGGGAGAGATCAAATCCTGCATCTCTTTTGGAAAGGATAGTTCCAATTCTAGTTCTTGTCTAGTTGTGGTATCTAGTCTTGTCTTGTCACCTTGTAATCTCATAGTACAAGATCTTGTCTATTACTATCTTGTTGTATCTTGTTCATCCCCATTGAGGGGATCTCGTAATTTTGATATCTTGTATCCATACCTATGGTCCTTCGTTGTCAGATCCTTCATATCCTATCGAGTCCTATTGTCTATACCTATGGTCCCAAGTTGTGGAATTTTATGTATCTTGTTAAGTTATCATTGTACCTTGTGCCCCTACATGGGATTATCTTTTAATCAAAATTATTATAACAAATATTGCATCTACTCTAGTTTCTTGAGCACAGTCTAGTGCTTCCATAATAATAGCCATGTTTTTGAATGGACAAAAGCATGCAAAGGGGTGTTTGAAGATGTTAAAATGGAATTATTTAAAGCGCTAATTTTAAAACCTCCAAAAAGGGGTGAGGTTTTCTATATATTCACAAATCCGGAAAGGCATAGTATTAGTTGTTGCCTATCCCAAATTTGGGAGGCACAACTTTATCATCCTATTGCATTTGCAAGCCGAAAGTTGGGAATTTCAAAGCTTTGGTACAACTATTTGGAGAAGGTTTTCTTGGCTATGGTATTCACCACCAAGAAGTTCAGACACTATATTCTTTATGAGCAGGTGGTGTTTTTCACCAAGATAGAAGGATTGTGCTTATTACTAAACATGCTTCAACACCCTGATTTCCTAGCCAAGTGGTTGATCTCTTTGCAAGAGTTTGACTCTGAGATTAGAAGCAAGCCATCAAAGCTACAAGGTATCGTAGAGTTCCTAGTAGATTTTGGTGAGCCTCAAGAAGAGTGGGATGATATTAGTGTGACTGTGAGGACTTATGTAAAATGTATGCAGCCTCTATTCCATCATGGTATGCATCTATCACGCATTATCTATCAACAAGCAACTCGACAGAAACTCTTTCTAAATCCTAGAAGAGGAAGATTAAGAAACAATAACTTTTCTTTTCAATAATAGTGGGTGTCTTATATAGAAAAAGTGTAAATGAGATTTATCATCATTGTGTGGTGTGTGATGAGGTACCCTTTATTCTAGAGGAATGTCATGATTCAGCATGTGGAGGAAATTTTGATGGATAACTCATCATCCAAAAATATTTACATGCTAGCTATTGGTTGCAAATGGTTTTCCAAGATGCTTTTGCATATGTTAAGCATTGTGATGTCTGTCAGAGACATGATGCTAGGGAAAATCGCAAGCAACCTCTTAGTCCTATTCTTGTGACTTTGCCCTTTGAGAAGTGGGGCTTTGATTTCATTGGACCTCTACATCCTTTGTCTACTACCAAAAGTAATATATCATTGTGGCAACAAACTAGTTTACAAAATGGTCTAAAGTTTGAGCTACAATAAAGAACAATGCCAAGGAAATAGGTAGTTTTATTATGGAACAAATTGTATGTCGTTTCAGTCGACCTAAAGAACTAGTGTCTGACCATGGGACACACTTTTTGAATACGGTCATAGAAGCCTTAATTAAAGCTTTGAAATTTAAACATAATAAAATCACCCCATATAATCCCCAAGCAAATGGACAAGTAGAGAGTACCAACAAGTAGCTTGTAGAGATTTTATCTAAAACTGTATCTGAGGGTAAGCACGACTAGAACAAGAAACTTCATGTGGCTGTCTGGGCTTATAATACTATATTCAAGAGAGCAACATGCCACACCCCATTTAAGTTGGTATATGGAGAAGAGTGTGTCTTGCCCTTGGAAATTGAGTTGCCCACTGTGAGGTTTGTGTTGAACCATTCTTTGGCTGAAGAGGAAGGATTGTAAGAAAGGTTGACCTCCCTAACACATCTTGATGAGATCTAATTGCAAGCTTTGTTACATCAAGAGGTAGGAAAGAAGAGGATGAAAGTGCTTCATGACCTTCGTGCTAAAATATATCAATTTGTGAAGGGTCAATTGGTCCTATATTATGGTGCACGTCACAAGTTGTTCCATGGCAAGTTGGGACCCAAATGGGATGGCCCTTATAAAATTGTCTATATAGGAAAGAATGGCTCTACATCCCTTTTAGCAAATTTGCATGGAATAGAGATTAAAAATAAAGTAAACTTTAATAAGTTGAAGCCCTTTTATGTGTAGGGGATAATGTTGGACAACTTAGTACGTCTTTATGTCTTCCTAGATCCAGTTTAAACTTGCAATAGGTACCAAGGCAATCAAATGGATAGAATCGTTCCTTATCTTGAACATCCGTATTTGAAGCAACATTGCCACCAAGGTCAAGTGATCTACTGGAGTAAGGATTATCATATTGCTAAGTAGCAAGACGGTTCTTTCATGTGGGATATTAAGGTCTACTGCCACCATTGACATAAGATTCTTATTAGCATCCCTATTGAGTTTAGTAAGGAAGAAGGGATTGTACCTGTCATACATCCTCTCTCTTGGCTCAACTTTGATTACCATAATTATGAGTAGGCTAATCAGTATGGCGTAGTATGTCAATGAAGCATGGGTCTATACTATGTAATTTGAGCAAGCTTCATGAGGGCCTGCTAAGCATGTGAGTATCACCATGGTTATTAAAGACCCTTGATGTTGTTTAGGAACCTCTTTTACAAATAAGATAGAAAAATAAAGGCCTTAATAATGGGGCTAAATCAATCAATTAAATGGGACTCATAGTGCGAGGGATCCCATTTTGTGGATGTATCATTGTGCAGCTTTGGATATACTTGATATTTTTGAGTTAGTGACTTGTCGGCTAGTTCCTCAATCACTAGAACCATTTTGCAGATTCATTGGCAAATTATGCCTTTCTTGAGGATGTATTTCTCAACTATGGTCCTGAGGGGTTATTAGAATTATCTGACCTTATTAGCCCAGGACTATGTTGGGGATTGCTTGTTGATATGTCTTATTATGGCCACCGATGCTTAGTATGGGTAATTTAGTCAAGTAGTGATGACCATCTTCATATTCTTTCATGGATGCATAGGATCGTTCAATGGTGTATTTGCCAAACACCCCTTGTTCTTTATGCAAGGGGGTTAGCTAATAATTTGATGCATTTATTGTAGGAACTCAATGGCCCATCCTCTTGGTCTAGTGTTGTATTTCAATATGATTTATGCAAGAGTCAATGGTTTGTTTTCAGCAATAGGTTGTTGAATGGTGTGCTTTATAGCTATATTGTCATTAGGCTAAGAGAGCCATATGTTTATTTGGTTTATTTTGTAGTGTACCAAGTTATCTCATCAGGCCATGAGGGCCATTTGTTTATTTGGTGTGAGTGGCTATACTAAACATATTCAATGGAGTACCTAGAGCAAGTTTTTTACTGTGTAGAAGCTTCTTATGGCCATGTATAGGTGATATCCTTCCTTTATGAGTTCTTTCCCTTTGTGCTATATATATATATATATATATATATATATATATATATATATATATATATATATATATATATATATATATATATATATATATATATATATATATTATATATAGAAACTTTTCTTCTTTTGGGGACCAATACGTCAAGGTATGAAGTCCCAGGGTTGGTTCAATATATTTGAGGGAGGTATGAGCAGTTGTCTGCCTCTTGTGAAGACATTGTAAAACACTCAAAGATCTATTTTTGAGAGTAGTCCTAGTAACCATGTTCTACTAGCCTTCTAGAGGCAACCATTTTTAGGAGCTTTTGCTAATTCTGAGGTAGCTAGGGAAACCTGTCAAAAATAAAGACAGAAAATGATAAATATCTTTAGAAACCTAGTACACAAAGGTGTGTAAAAAGGGGTTCTAACCCCTGGAAAAATAAAAGAAAGCAAAGAAAAATCCAAGAGCAAATTATAATTGCCTTGTGAAGGCCTATTAGGTTCCTGGCGACAAGTCAAATGCCTTGTCTTCTTGGGGGTGACATTTAACCAGAAAAAAAAATAAGGATGGTTGGAGCCAAAATAAAAGTGTGTGAAAGAAGAAAAGGATTTAGTGTTTCCTTGTGAGAGCTTGGTAGGTACTTGGGTGTATTGAGACAGGACTTGAGGCCAATGCCCTCTTCTCTTTGGGTCACAATACACTCAACTCCCTCCTTTTTACATGCCCGAGTACCAAGTCCTCAAGCATTAAAAAATGCTAAATAAAAAGTATCTGAAAATGAAAGACTGTGCTATAGGAGTTCCCCCTAATAGAAGTTCCTAGTCCAATTGTCCTAGGTCCGATAGGCAAGTCAGACCACCTCTTAGGATGACTCCTTTGATAGTTGTTTTTAGCAAGTCTATGTTAGATCAACTGGTTTTAGCAACTAGCTCTAGATCTCTATCTACTTGGGCTATGCCTAGTAGATCTTCAGGCCTTGATTTTGTCAGGGGGTAGGGTGAGAGGTGTGTTTATGTTTTTTGTCTATTTTCCTTGTAGCAGCTTGATGTTATTTATGGTTTTTATATGTGTAGATTAGTTCATGAATTTAACGGGTTGAGACCCCCTATCCCATGGTTACCAATGAGAGAAATATTTTACAACCCAAAGAAAGGTGAAAAATGTGCCAAATTTTGTCAATTTCAGGCATAAATCGAAGCTTGCTAGAAGCGGTAGATACGAATAAAATCTTAAGTGGCCATAGAATGCGAGATTTAAAATCACTTCAAAATATGGATCTCATAGTGGTCTCAAATTTTTATTTTTATTTTAGGTGCCAAAATGAGGTGCAATAAGCTCCATGCAATGCTAACTCCAAGACGGTCAGGAAAACATTTACGGACTTTAAATTGGATGCCGAAAGTCAGAGTTGCCAAAGGTCAAGAAAAAGGGATCAAAATGTAATGTGAAGAGGACTTTAATGCCAAGAGTTATGGCTCTTGGAAACCAAAGGTCGCCCCCAAATTTTCATATGACATGAGAACCAGGGGGTGGGAGGGGGTTTTAACAAGAAAGAAGGAGAAGACATCTACAACAATGTGAAGAATTGAGGGGGGGAGTCATGGAGCTTAAGAAGACTCATACAATCTCATCTAATCAACCTCCTTCTCAAAGTTTTCACTTCATATTGCTAGTCTCGACTCTCCCAGTGATGGCTTGAACAAAAAGATGCAAAGTCATTATTTCTCTCTCCTCTTTGAGGGCAATTAATGTGGAATTATTTAGAGAAGATCAGGTTGGAGACTGGTTATCCAGCTTGAATCGAATTGATGTGGGATCATCCAATGCTGAGGAGTGATGACTAGCACTATTTAAAGACCAAAGGAGATTCCCATCCGCTATCCATAAAATCAATTCTTGAGACCCAAAACACGAAAAATGGCAGTAAGTCTCTTCTTTAATGGAAATTAGGATTCTTTTTTTATAATTCATGATGCAAATCTTGTTCATATGCGATGAAAATTTGTGTGAAGCTTGGTTGTGATGTGTTTGAGGGTTGTGAACTATAAGATAGAGAACATGTGTCTGTGCATGTGAGTTATCAATTTTTGAAACCCTGAAATTTGTGTTTTAAGTGGAAAAATGATGTTCTTCTTGGTTTCAGGTGATCAAAGCATGTTCATATGGGATAAAATCAAATATGATGATGAATTATAATTCAAATTTTTTTACTTTAAAATTTTATTTTAAAATCCATTTTATATAAATAAAATAGAAAAAAAATACTTTAAATGCGATTTTGGGACAAAGAAAATAAGAGAAAATTAGTTTTTGTGTCCAAAAATTTACAAAAAGTATGTTTTTGCAATTGTAATGGATGCAAAGCATAAGGATTTTCCTCAATTTACCTGCATTTGTATATTTTAGTACGTACTTATTACTTTTATTATTTAAAAAATACATGAAATGACCTTTTAACCTACCCATTATCGAATGAAAAATCCTAAACAGTAGGGGGAAGGGGATTGTGAGAGCTAAGTATCATTTGAATTCTACTTTTACGCATATTCTAGTATATAGGGTTCATTTGATTTAAGTCTTAAAAAGGGTAGTAGCACGAGTTATTTGGGTGCTGCCTTAACAACAAAGCAATACGCTAGAGGGAAATCATGAAAGGGTTGTTTGTCATCCACATTGATTGATTTATAAGTTTTCTTGTTTGAGCACATATATCATTCACCTTGCATCTACATTTTCATACATAGTATGAGAGAATTATCTCCTAGATGCATAGCACTTGATTTCGAACTACTAATCCATGTTGAGTGTGAGGACTCCTTGAGCTGTAGGTTTAGTATAATCATTTCATTAGGGAGGACTGATGTGGAAAGGATTATATTATCTCTTGGAACAAATATAGTGAAGAGTGTAATTTGTGAGTATGTGTTATATGTTGAGATGGCGCATCATCTTGGGGCTAATCCATGGTGTATAGGAGAGTTGTAGTGGCATGATGCAATACATAAGATGTTGATATGAATACAATGGACCTCAAATCTCCATGTCTCGAGTGCACTAGGGAAGAGATGAGCTAGAAGAGGAATCTATGATAGCTTTGAGAGTGTGTGGCACGTTTGTAGGCAACATGTACTCTGTGAAAGTGATCAGCTACTACTGTGAATGTAGATCAAAATGGCATACTATAAAAACCAAGAGGTTTCCATTGTTGTACAATGTTTTACAGAGATGCAAGAGCAAGATATAGCTATAGCTAGTGCCACATTTCTTCTTTGTTTGAAAGATTGTGTGATCCTAGGAGCCTTGGTAACAAGTCAAGAATTACACTACAATTGATTTCAAGGAATTGGAAGATAGGAGCTCTTCTGGCTAGCACACTGGTTTATATGTGAGGGACAAGTTCTCCTTTGAAGCACAACAAGTGTTTGACTTCTTGTTAGACCAAAATGAAATTTCATGGAATGATCTAATTAAAAGTTATGATGAGCAAGGATTTGGCATGGGAGTGATAAAATGTTTTAAATAGATGCAATTGGAAGGTGTCTCTATAGATGCTATCATATTTATCATGTGGTTGAGATAATGCAGCACTAGAAGAGCCATAGAAGCAAGTCAAGAGATGACCCATGACAAGATCAAAAAATCATAATTATAAATAGACCTTTTAGTAGGAAACATGTCAATAAACATGTATGGCAGATGTGGCTTGTTTGGAAAATGGCAGAGAGACTACTTGTTTGAGACATTGTATCATGGATTGCAATTATAAAGGCATATATTAACTGCCATGAGGGTGATTTGGCTCTATAATGTTTTGAGGAATCAAAGAGCATGGTATGTCTACAAATACTATCCTTCTTGTTCTCTACCTAAAGCTTTTGATACTACACAAGCCTTAGAAACAAGTCCAAACATGCTAATGTAACTCATAGGGGCTTAGAAAATAATATTTTTGTGGGTAGCATAATTGTTGATATGTACAATAAATGTGGATTTCTTGAAGAAGAAATCCAAGTATTCCATGCTTTACCAATTTAAAATGTAGTCACATGGAGTGCACTCATTTTTTAGATATGGTGAATATGGTCTTTGTGATCAAGTGATGAGATCTTTTAGACAGATGTAGCTGGAACATGTATTTTCCCAAGCTTTCACCTATGTTCTTTGCTTGAAATCTTGTGGAACAGTAGGAGCCTTGCATACAAGTTGAGAAATATATGCAAAATTAAGGAAATCAAGGCTGGGGAAAACATATTTGTTGGTAATACATTGATGGCATGTATTGGAAGTGTGGATTGGTTGTAGAAGAACAAGAGGTGTTTGATCAATTTCCTATTTGAGATGCAATATTTTGGGCTACATTAATTTTATATTATGCTCACAACATGGACTTAACAAAGAAATACTAGATTGTTTCCTAGCCAATATGAATCCAAAGTCTATTCCTATGGACGTCTACAAAGAAAGAAATAAAGGAAAAAGGATTATGCTTCAAATGTGGGGAAAAGTATACACTTGATCATGACACAAAGTGTGTACACAAAAATGTAAAATCCAAGGTTCATAGTATGCTAGTCTTTGAGGATTCCGAAGATGACATTGATGAGGCTAATGCAATTGTACCTATTGCTGAAAATGATGATCTTGAGGAAGAAGTTGGGCAAGAATATTTTTATGATCCAACCGACTCTTTTCCTTTTGATCCACGTGGGAGTGTTCTTTTTGACCCAAGAGGGATCAATAATGAGCCTCGTGTTGCCACCAGTTGTTCCATTTCCATGGGATACTTGGATAGGTTCTAAAAGCCCTAATACACTTCCTATGAAGGGTGACATTCATGGGAAGGCCATGTTCATCCTGATAGATAGTGGCAATACACACAGTTTTGTGAATAAGTCCATTATGGAAAAGCTAAATTGTCTTCCCACTGACTTACAACAACCCATAAGAGTTCATGTGGCCAATGGTGAAGAAAAAATCAGCACCCAAATATGCCCTCAGGTTTTTTTACAACTAGTTGAAAATTATGAAGCAAAAGTAAACCTAATAACCTTGGAAATGGGGCCCATAGATATTTTACTCGGTTGTGATTGGCTGATGACATTAGGAAAAATCACTATGGATTTCTCACAGCTATATATGGAGTTTATATTTGATGGACAGCTCATCCATTTACAGGGAATTCATAGTAAATTTGATTTTTGTCTTATCACCATTCAAGAACTCAAAAAGAAGTACAAGAGGCACTCACAAATATTTGTCTTGAACTTGAATAAACAAATCAAATATCAATCCACAAATTCAGCAAGCCACCTAGCCTTGAAAGTTCTTATTGAGGAGTACAAAATTTGTTTGAGGTGCCTACTTCATTGCCTCCCAAGAGAGTAGTAGATCACCCCATTGATTTGGAGCCCAACTCAAAGCCAATCAATAAGCCACCCTACAGATTGTCCAAGTGTGAGCATGAAGAAGTAGCCAAGCAAATCAAGGAGCTTCTTGAAATGGGATTCATTAAACCAAGGTCTTCACCCTATGCATCTCTGGTCTTCTTAGTCAAAAAGAAAGATGGATCTTTCAGAATGTGTATTGATTATAGGGATCTTAACAAGATCACAGTGAAGAAAAGGTACCCAATACCCAAGATTGATGATTTGCTTGATGAGCTCAAGGGGGCTAGATTCTTTATGAAGATTGACTTGAGGTCAAAGTATCATTAGATCCATATGCAAGAGGGTGATGAAATCAAGATCGCTTTTAGGAGGGCTCTACCATTTCCTTGTGATGCCATTTGGGCTTACAAATGCTAAAAGCTTCTATTGGAAAGGGTTGTGGAAAGATGTCAAAGACTTCATCCTGAAGTGCATGTCTTAGTAGAATAAGGATAGCACCCATAAGCCAGGTGGTTTGTTGCAGCCATTACCCATTCCTATAGGCAAATGGATGCACATTACTATGGACTTCATTACTAGCTCGCCTACTACAAAAAAGGGATGGAATAGTATATATGTGGTGGTGGATAGACTCACCAAGGCAGTCCATTTTATTCCAACCAAGACCCAGTTTACTAATTCTCAAGTGGCCAATCAGTTCATGGAGTAGATTTTTAGATGTCCAAAATTCATGGGATTCTTGGTTACACTTGGTTGATTTTGCATATAATAACTCCACTCATACTAGCATTGGAGTTTCACCCTTTAAGTCTATGTATGGCTATAAAGTGCCCTTACCCACAGTTATCTTTAATGAAAGAATCAATCCTCATTGGAAAGAAGATTTGGAAAGAATGCGAACCCTTCTTTAGTAGTGTAAGATGAATCTTAGGAAAGCCCAAGTCCAAATGAAGATGTATGCAGAGAAGATGCATACAACATGATATACAAGGGCCACTAGATTTTGAACAGAAAACATGGATTTGGTAGAAGCAGTATGCGAATGGAGATGTCTATGAAGGATTTTGGAGCTATGATGTGCGTGAAGGAAAAGGGATGTATTTTTTGAACAATGGAAGTGAATATATGAGAGAATCAAAAAGTGTTTTGGTGCCTAGTAGAGGCATACTATCATGGGCAAGTGCTGACAAATATGATGGCTAGTGGCTAAATGGCTTAGCTCATGGAAGTGGAGCTTATAACTAGGTGGATGGAAGTAATTATCACTAAGTCAACATCATTGCTATCATCTAAGGGTATATCAAGATACATCGGAGTTTACTTGCTACCAATACCACCTTTTATTAACTCAATACTATTAGATACATACACACAATCGTTTGAGTGCATGATGGAGTAGGTGGTTGATAGTGTGCTACTAATCATGTAGAGTGCATGCCCTTCATGATCCCATCTTGGAGACACATTGACCTTGTTTGCTCCACCTTCATGCTCTATGACGGCTTCCAACCCCTGAAATTTTTGTGTTGTAGGCAATAGATTCTACAGGTAGTTCTCACTCAGAACAAGTTCTCCATTTCTTAATGAAACCATGTGCTCTATGTAATCACCAACTATTCTCCATGACAAAATGGCAAAACTTGACATGTTGTGCTCTCTGTTGGGTTGGAAATTGATGAAAAATAAGACAAATCTATATTGAGCTTACAATGTGGATTTGGTAAAGAGAAGGCAACAACTCTCAAATTAAGGAAAGTGCAAAGGAAAAAGGGTGTCATAGAGGAAGTCTCGAGAGGGTTTGAATAACGTAAAAGTTGTAGTGGGTGGCCATCATTGTAACTTGAGAAGAATAATTAATGAATTACTAGAATCATCAAAATTTAAGAGCCACAAAAGGACTATCCATTTATGACACATCATAGAGAACGTTTAGTAGACGTCTTTTAACATGAACTCTTGATTTTTCAATGTCTTACTCTCTCACTCTTGCTCTCACAAAGCTTTGTGTCACCCCCCTCCTCTCTCTCTCTCAAACCTTGACTGATTCAAGCCAAGAGACACTAGCCAAGAGACACTCTGCACGTCTCTCTCTCTCTCTCTCTCTCTCTCTCTCTCTCTCTCTCTCTCTCTCTCTCTCTCTCTCTCTCTCTCTCTCTCTCTCTCTCTCTCTCTCTCTCTCTCTCTCTCTCTCTCTCTCTCTCTCTCTCTCTCTCTCTCTCTCTCTCTCTCTCTCTCTCTCTCTCTCTCTCTCTCTCTCTCTCTCTCTCTCTCTCTCTCTCTCTCTCTCTCTCTCTCTCTCTCTCAACCTCTGTGTATGTATTTCTCTCTCACTCAAGATCATGAAGCATTGGTTCATCAAGCCGCGTGTCATCATCCTTAAGATTGCAAAGCAGTCAAGTCAACTGCGCACACGCGAATCAGAAGGGAGGTGTACAAGTGAACTCACTAAGGATCTTGTCCTTTGCATATGCTTTCTACCATCATTTGTGTGCATGTAGAGGATGGGGGGCTGCCAACCTCCCTTTTTTTGCACATTATGATCATATAACCATTTTAGGTGAGACAAGCACATAGGCTAGGATGTGTGTGTGTGTGTGTGTGTGTGTGTGTGTGTGTGTGTGTGTGTGTGTGTGTGTGTGTGTGTGTGTGTGTGTGTGTGTGTGTGTGTGTGTGTGTGTGTGTGTGTGTGTGTGTGTGTGTGTGTGTGTGTGTGTGTGTGTGTGTGTGTGTGTGTGTGTGTGTGTGTGTGTGTGTGTGTGTGTGTGTGTGTGTGCACATGTGAGTAGACATGTTTTGCTGTGTAGGATAGACTCCATCGTAAAACAACGAGAATAGACTCTTGTTTCAAGGTAGCATTAGCTTTCTATTAAAAAAATAATTGTTGCATTGGTTTCTATAAAAAAATAATTTTTGAAGGTAGTTATCAATTTTACCTTTCTATAAAAAATGTTTATATGAAGGTTTCGATTACAATATCTCTTGTTGGAAGACCCTTCATTTTGTCGCTATGCATGAACTTGAGTAGTCTAGGACAAATGTGTATTTCCTAATCCTTTGGTCCCTACTTGGTCATTTAACGATTAAGGGTAAGAAAAACCAAATCATTGCTTTTAGGACTTGTCAAATCAGATGACTGAATGAATTTGGAGATTGCAAATTTGATGAATTTCAAGAAGTGTTGTCGATTGAATGAATTTTGACCTAGATTAATTAACCACAATATCAATTAGTCAAATTTGAATCTAGAGATCTTTAACTAGAATCAGTCAATGTGAATCACACTTAGGTGAGTCTAGAGATCTTTAACTAGATCAATTTTCCATTAGACAAATTTGGATGAATTCTAATTGAAAAAATGCATTTGAAGATTTGCCAAATGTAATGGCCTTGATGGCCTTGACGATGGGCAATCAAGAAATTTTCTAGCATCATGGACAATCAAATGAATTTGGAAGAGAAAGGCACACGGTTGATTGTAGGTAATGAAACCTTAATGGGTCTTGTGACACAAATGTCCTAATAAGTGTGGGTAAGCCCTAAGGCCTTATTATTTGGTGGGTCAATTTTTGAAAGGCTAAGGGCTTTTGATTATTTCATTCTTGTGGGAGAACATGGAGAAGAAGGTCCCGGTTCATCTTCAATTGACCACAAGGGCAGCCAAATCGTCTACGCAGACGCAGACTAGAAGTGAGCTCAACTCCTTCCTCTCATCAGGTAATCTTACGGCTCTCAATCCAACAGGCTATGGCATTACAACAGGCACATCAGGGCTCAAATTATTTCCCTTTAAGCCTTACGGCTCAGACTACTCATCGATTGGCTCAGACTACCCGTCGATCCGACCCTAACGAAGGTTCATCTTAGGCATTCAGTCAGCAGCCATGGCGACTACCAAAGTGCTGCGGATTATGACACAGCCTATAAATCTCATATTTTGATTCCTTTAAAGTAGAATCCCGCATCCAAATCTGGCTTTTCGAGCAGAAAGATCTGAGGATTGAAGGGCGCATTATCAGCTTTGAGGAATATATGAATCTCGTTCTGGATTATGCAGAGGAATTCTCTGTCAAGAAGAAGACTCGAAAACCATTAGGGCAGATCTTATTGAAGGGAGACAACATCACCCTTACAATGACACTGGCAAGTGAGTGCATTTGCTTAGTTTGGAGGTGTGGAGCAGTTTTTCATTGAATTTTCATGCTTGTGCGCACTGCGTAGAGGTAGTGGTCCATCAGAAGTAGCAAAGAAGCTTTCAAGAAGATTTCAAGTGTTGATACATTTCTTCCACTCCCATCAAGCACTGCTAAACTAATCAAGATGTGAAATTTTCTGGGAGATCAAGATGTGAAATCTTGTAGCTTTAAATCAGATTCCTTAGAACATGTTAAACAGATATAGTTCCATATGGAAGCATGAAGCTTGTCATGTAAGAGACATTTTTTCTCGGAAGTCGCTTACATTCTAGAACCTCAGATATCATGTGATTGCAGAGTTGCCTTTGCCTGTTATGGCTTCAATTACAACCTTTTTTCCCATGTGAACTCCCTTAATTGTCCCCAAACATCCCGTTTCACTCTTCCACCCTCTTCCTCTCATCTTCCAACTTATTTTTTCTTTTTTCTAACCATTCATCCAATGCTCGGTTTATTTGTTAATAACATTAATTTATGTTTTGACTTCACATGTTTCCACGCAAACGCTCGCGCCTTCATTTTTCACAGTGTGTGGATATATTCATGCCATTGTTCTTTCCCCGCACGTATGCCCCACTCACAGTGTCAACTTGTGTGTGTGTGTGTGTGTGTGTGTGCAATGGCACAAAAATCTACCACATGGTCCTCAAAGAAATAGCATAGCAAGAATCATGGTTATGACATATACTAATAATCATTAGCCATTAGGGCCAATTTTGAGGGAAAATGGGCCTCTTAATTAGTACTCACTTGACTCTCAATATAGCCAAACTTCTTCTACCAATAGCAAAATAGTGAAAAGGGGCCTTCAAAGGACTTGTCCTTGATAATGACATTTTTTCAACTCTTTTTCTACTTTTAACACCTTGATATGAATTTTTGAAAAGTGGAGTTCTTTAAAGTTGCCTCAAAATGAAAAAACTAAAATAGTTTCTTTAATCTCAATCAAGGGTTGTTTTAAAATCTTTTGTGATTTGCATCCTTTTCGTGTGCATTTGCCTCATAGCTCTCATTATTTTGGTACCTCAACTCCTCCAAACTCATTTTTTATTACCTCTACTCTATTACAACCTAATTTCTCTCTTCAATACCTGAGACTCCTTCCATGGCTTCTTCTGGGTGGGTGGCATGTAGCCCTATGTAAGTGTGTACATGCTACAATACAAAAGAGAATGATATGTGGAATCCAACACAAGCCCCATGATTGGATAACAATGCTTCCCTAAAAGTCCTCATAAGATCAATAAAAAGGAAAAGAGAAAAATGTAGTATTTCACTAAAAGAATTCTATGGTTTAAGTTATAAGATAAAAATTGGTATGCAAACATTCAACACATGTATACTATAAAGGATCTTCACTTGGAACCTTCTATGCAACAACAATCCCCACCTCATTGTAAGATAATAAAATTTATCTTTTAAGGTCGATTAACATTTAGTGTGCCTTTTTAATTTATTTTTTATTATTCCACTAAGCTTGTAGAGTAACTTTGAGCATGGCCACTAGAGTCACTTGCAAGTATATTCGCTATCATACGTGCTAAATTTAACAAATTTATTTACTCTAATCATCTATTATCTTTCTTCATTGAAGACAATTTATAATTTTACTTTCCAACTTACATTGTTCTAACAAACGCACAGGTATTTGAAAGGTTGAAAGAGCTTCCATCACCTAATCTCAATGGGCTGATAAATTGAGATAATCCTAACGATGGAACCATCCAGGTCTTCAAGTTAAAGGTAATTGAAGATAATCAAAGTTCTAATGAAGATTGGGAGAATATCAAGGAGAGTTAGTTTATCTTGGTTCATCATCATTCATGTTTTTGGATTAATGTTTCAAGGAATAGATTTACAAAGAACAAAAACAATGTGGTTGGGTAGGAAAATCCCAACCAGCATATTAGTTAGAATCTTTGGCCGATTGAAAGTCAATGGAGAAGGCACACAATGTTGATTTGTTTCTCTACAAATGTTTAGAGTACCTCATTACCTTATCATACAATGTACCAAGACAAACACTGCATCTTGCTTTCCAATACAAAAGATGAAAGAAGACTAAGGGTACATGGGCACCTTTGGACTTTGAGAAAAGTATCATTCATTTTACTATGACTATTTACTTGAATGATGAGGAGCCAAGGTGTTTGATAGTAAACCAAAAATGGTCATTGTTGGTAGATGTAAAAGGAGCCATTGAAAGTCTATCTACAACCATGGATATGAGATCCCAATTTAGGATCAACTATGAATTGATTAGAAAAAGGGCACAAAAATCTTATATATGTGATAAGCTACCCTAGGAGGGCACTGTAATATTTTCAAAGCCTTAAACTTACCACTTTTTTTTTTTGTTCATTTGTCTTTTCCTTCTCTAGTTCATTTAATATTAAGATACTTAGAATGAGATACATTCAATTGTACATAAGTAAACTGATATTCTAAGAGATAGATGCAAGATTCTCAAAACTAATAATTCACAAGGATAAATTAATTAATTATGAAAGTGTAGTAGTGCATGTAGTAGTGCTTTATTTATAGGTACTTAAATCAATTATTTGTAGGTCATATGTATGCCATAGGATCCTACCCAGTCCGCATCACAAAAAGGGCCATACTTTTCACTCCATCTGAATGGGGTCATTTTTCTACTCAAAACAAGCAAAACGGGCTTTGTAAGCTCGTCTATGGTCTTAAAATGGTCAAAATCTCCACCCAAAAATTTTCCATCAAGATTTATCATATTTTTATGAGTGTTTGCCTTGCATCGCAAATTTTGGCTCAAAAAACTATCTTTTCTCTAAGTAATTAGTATTAGCTAAAACAACTCTCCTTTTCTCCAAGTAATTCATGCCATAAATGTCTATGAATACCAATGCTACCCTTTGCATTGTTAATTTTTCATATTTGATACTCAATAGTATCATATTTTAGTATAAACTATTTATATTAGATCAATGGGTAGTAGCAAGTTTTCAAATATGTCAAATATATTAGATCAATATGTAGTAGCAAGTTTTCAAATATGTCAAATATAAAGAAATAGTATAATTTGGCATCCACCCCCTACGGCATGCTAGGAGAGAAATCTAACAATGTTGCATTACTGCCTAGTGCACTACAAGTTTGAGTCAATTTTAGATCCAAATTTTGCATAATCTACCCTATCCTTGAATGTTTTTTCTCATTGAAGTACGAATGGAGGTCCTAGAGGAGAAGAAGATACTAACCACAATATTTTCTCAAAGAGAACCCTTAAAAAGCCTAGATATCAAAGAGGAAATGAGAGTTCTCATAGAGTTCAAAGAGAGGGGAAGAGGAAACAAGAATGGGAGCCATGAACAAAGAGCAATGTACTCTCTCTTCTTCCATTATTCATTCATTGTGTAATACTCAAAAGGTACTAAGTCTAAGTTACACATAGTGTATAAAAATAGGTCACTGATTGACCATACTACTAACTGCAGTTCAGTTTGACCAACTCAATTGTTATAGCACACATGGATGATGACAACTAGGTCTAAATCTATCTAGATGGAGCTAGTCTCAGTGAGACTAACTACTGAGCTTAAATCTCAACTCTCCCCCTCAAGCTCAAGCTAATTACTGCATGCCAAGTATCTCTATGAAGTGAGCAAACTTATCTTTCCAAGTGATTTGGTAAAGATGTCAGCTATGTAATCTTCTATCTTCACATGGATTAGATCAATATGTGCTACAAGTACCATTTCCCTGACGAAATGATAATGAACTTCTATGTGCTTGGACATAGCATGATAAATTGGAATAGCGCACTACTCATATTGTCACAATGCAATGTGGCCTTCCTATCCAAGTGTATACACAAGTCACATAGCAATTTCACAATCCAAACTTCTTTACATGCCACTAAGGCTACACCTTTGTATTCTACCTCTATGCTAGAGAGAGTAATAATCAATTGCTTTTTACTACTCCAACTAATCATACTACTACCAAGCTAAAAGCATAACCACTGGTTGACCTTCTATCATACGCACAACCAACCCAATTAGCATATGTATAACCTACCAGATCAAGTGGCTTTCCAAGCTCATAAAACAACTCATAATTAGAAGTACCTTTCACTACCACATAATCCTCCTAACTATATCCAAATGTGGCTTATGAGGCTTCTTTATGAACTGGCTAATCTATCCACTACATAACTAAGGTCAAGATGGGTGATAGTGAGATAAATCAGGCTACCCACCATCTATCTATATGTAGTGACATTCTCTATTTCACTTCCAACATCAATTGCAAGTTTGACATTTTGATACAATGGTCTTTCCATGGGCTTACACTCCATCATCCCATATTTCAGCAACATATCCTCAACATGCTATTTTTGTAGCGCCCATATACCTTGAGGTGCAGGCACAACCTCAATCCCAAGAAAATATTTTAGCTCTTCCAAATTGTTGGCCTTAAACTCAACTTGTAACATGGTTTTAATTTCAACAATTCCATGGTCATCATCTCCAGTATGACTAAGTCATCCACATAAATCACCAAGAATACATAGCCATTCTCTGTAACATGGTTTTAATTTTAGCAATTCAACGCTCATCATCTCCAGTTATGATCAAGACATCTACATAAATCACCAAGAATACATAGCCATTCTCTGTCTTCTTTGTAAAGAGACTACCATCTACATGACCCATTTGAAAACCAAGCTACTATAAATATGTACTAATGCGATCATTCCATGCTCTCAGTGCCTATTTTAGTCCATACAATGTCTTTTTTAGCCTACATACATGTTTTGAGTAATCAAGGTATACACAACCCTCAGGTTGTTCCGTATACACTTCCTCAATCAAATCCCCATTCAGAAATGCATTTTGGACATCCATCTGCCAAAGCTTCCATCCCTTAGACACTCTTAAAACAATAATAGTTCTCGTGGTTGCCATTTTTGCAGCTAGACTAAAAGTCTCCTCATATTCAAGACCATACTACTGCATATAACCTTTAGCAACTAGTCATGCTTTTTATCTCTCTAGAGATCCATATGCTTTGCATTTCACTTTGTAAACCCATTTACGACCAATGGGTGTTTTGCCTTCAAGCAACTTGACTAAATCCTAAGTGTCATTTTTAGCCAATGCTACATATTCCTCATCCATGGCTGCACACCAATTCTCATCACCAATTTCTTCACTAAACTTTGTAGGCTCTTTGTGAACCATTGCTCTATTCATGTAAGTGAATTTTTTGATTGAATATCCACTATAAGTTAGCCTATCAACAAGCTTTTTGACTCTCTCTGACCTTCTTAACTATGATTCACTATGCAATTCCCTCTCATGGAGGAGGTACATACCTACCTCATCTTACTCCAAATGTCATAGCATATGGTATATCCAATTCACTATCAAGACCATCACTACTAGGTGACTCATATCCAAATGCAAGCAAGCAAGTAACATCATCAAAAATCTTCTCTTTGCCTTTATATAATCCCCCCCTCACCGACATATCTTTGTTAGTGGATGCATAACCATGACTACGCAACTGTCCTATCCAAGGACTTATAGTAGAAGACACATCACTTTAGGTCCATTCACTGTAGTACTAGTGAAATGATAATTTTTAGCATGAGAATGACTAGCTAGTCCATCAAAAACCACTGCATTTTGACCACCATACCATGATACCAACTTGTCAAATTCTACATCCATGCTAATTAGTGTCTCACAAGTAGACAGATTGTAGCACCTATAGGCTTTTCTGTCTTGTGCATAACCAAGAAAGACATTCTTAATAGCTTTCAAATCTAACTTCTTCCTCTTCTCATTGGGTACATGTACATAAGCAATGCAACCAAATACTTTAAGGTAATTGATATCCGACTTATAACTATACAATTTCTCATACGGTATAAGATCATGAATGCCAGCTATAGGTATTCTATTGTGAAGACATAAACTGCAATTACAACTACTTCAACATAATAACCATTCGAAAAATTCTTTTCATTGAGCATGGCCCTTGCAGCTTCCATAAGCACCCAATTTGTTCTCTCTATCACACCATTCTGTTGTGGTGTATAGCTACAGGTTAGTTTCCTTTTAATGCCATACTTAGCCAAGTATCTATCAAACTCTCAAGAGACATACTCACCATCGCCATCAGATCTCAAATATGAGATATAATATCCAAGTTCATTTTCAGCATGTATTTTGAAATCCTTGAAGACATCTAGCACCTCATATTTATGCTTCAAAATATACAACCATGTATACGTGCTAAAATCATCAATAAATGATACATAATATCTGGCATCACCAAAAGATGCATTATGGGAAGGACCCGATACATCTGAATGCACCAACTACAAAGGTCTAGAATTGATGGAACAAGGACGAGTCATAGGATTTTTGTTTACTCTAAGTGCTAGGTTGCATGCGTGAAATGGTAGAGTATGGAGTTCGCATAAGTTTATATGCGCGAAATGGTAGAGTATGGAGTTTGCACAAGTTTATATGCATGAAATGATAGCTTTTACACACATAAAATGATAAGGTTTTTGCATTATTTCACATAAAATAATAGCTTTTAAACCAATTCAATTCATGAATAGTCAATTAGAAATCCTATTTCGCAATCATGATTAAAAGAAACACATGAAATGTTAGTTTCCTCCCCTTCTACTGCATAGTTTTCAGCCTCTGTATGTTTACTTTATCAATGCACTTATGCCAGATTCCCACATTTTTAACAACTCCATTATCATGAGCAAACATGAGTGCCTTTAACTCAAGAATAGATGCATCCAAAATGAACATTCTGCCATCTCATTTACCTTTAGTATCAGTTTGTAGCCATCTCCATACTCTTCTATGAAACAGCCATCTCTATTGAACTTGACTTGCAGATTCTATGCTCTACCAATTGTCCAACAAATAGTAGATTCTTAATGATAGATAGTACAAGTAACACATCATGTAAACTCTTTTTCTGCCATCATGCATGACTAATGGTACCACACATGTATGCTTGATATCATGTTGTCCATCATCACCAATGCATACATAGCCATGAGAGCCTACAGTTAGATTTCATCAAACCACTCACCGTGCTACAAAGTCATACGATCAGATGCACCTGAGTCAATGTACCACTTTTCATTAGCCTTGCCTTGCTTAGGCATACCCTTTGATACATCTGTCATAGCAAATAGTCTTTTTGACTGATCATTAGTATCATTACTAGAGGATGCATAACTACTTTGTTGTCTACCTTTTGCTTTCATGTCAGCTTGCTTTTTATGATAGTCCTTTGCTATGTGTCCATACTTCCCACAATAATGATAATATTTGTCTCTATTAGACTGATCATGAGACTCCTAAGAACCACCTCTATCTTGAAGTGATCTCCCCCTACCTATAAAGGATCCAAATCCTCATTGGCCTTGTGCATTTTGACTTTGCCGTGCATTCTATTGCTATTGTCCATAGGTATTTTGAGTGTCTCCGCAACCTTGAAAAGCTCCATGATCTCTAACACCTCTAGCTTGTTGACTTGAGTAGAATATAGTATCTCTACTCTAAGAAGTACTCGAATGTGTATTCAAGCCAAGATTGACTTCCTCATGTAGAAAAAAAGCAAGTAACTCATCCCAATCAAGGGGGTTTGTCCTTAAAGAAATCAATGTGTCAAAGACCTTGTATTCCTTTCCCAAACCATTCAAGGTGATTGCAATCATATTATCATCATCAAATTTGGAATCAATAGTAGCAATTTGATCTACAATGGTTTTAATCTCGGTCATATAAGCCTGAATGCTCCTACCATTCCTTGTCATATTATTGAACTGTTGTTTCAATTGAATCTTCTATGCATGAGTAAAATTACCATAATTCTTCATGAGAATTTCCCAAGCATCCTTTGGAGTCAGACAACTAGTCATCTACATAGCCATTGCATCTGAGATGCATAATGAGAACTAATGCAGAACTTTACTAGCTCTTTTTGACCATTGCCTATGATCTCTCAGTTGCTCTACCGTCAAATTCCTTTTTGGGAGTCTTAGTAGCTTCATCTCCTCTACATAAATCCCAATAACCTCTTCCAATCATGAAGTTTTGCACTCTTAACTTCCATACAGCAAGTCCAATTTCTCCCCTACAATCTAAGTGATATTATCACTTCCTATTGCATTAGCCATAATGCTACTAGTTCAAGACAATGCAAAGTCCTTTTAGCTAGTTGACAATAGTGCCTTCAAATAGTCTCCACAACCCTGTTATAATTTACTAGCTATAGTTGCAAATATGATCAACTGCTCAAGACATAACCCAAGTGTATTTACCACAATCAATGATAGTGTAACCACGCTCCAAGTTAACAAATCCAGTTCAAATCTATAGCTTAAAAACTCCCATAAACATCTTCATACATATACATGACACCCAAAGATTCAATACATCCTCTGGAAGTACTCAATTGATATCAAACCACTTTATGGATGACCTATCTAGATGAGTGTTGGTTGTAAACTACATTATAGTAGCAGAGTGACAATTAATTGAGTGCAACTTGGGCCCAAATCATCTCAAAAATATACTCAAGACACCACCACAGCATCCCAACATCAAAACATGTACATACAAGCACCATTAGATGCATAGAACTCATGCCAACATACAATGAATCCTTTCATAATCAATATAAACAAGCAATCTATAATAATCAACAATGAAAATTCTATAATAACTTAGGTATTCTTGGCTTACTAGAACCTCACAACATCTCAAACATTTTCCATAACATCTAGGAGTCATTACATAACCATATGAGCATCACTAATTGCATGTTCAACATGTATACATCTTTATTCTATCAATAACCATCCAATAAATGGACTTGTTATACCAACAACAAAACACCTCTGAATTGAGCAACCAATACTCAAAGCATCTTAGATAGAATCACGTGACAACCAACCAACATGAACGTTGTCCACCACTGCAATAAATGGCCAATCTGCAAAAATCTGTGTTGAATATCTCAAAATCCCTACAAATTTTGAAAATCCTTTCTTCTACAAAGTCATAGATAATGTCAAAACGGTCGAGGCTAATGGGACATTTCTCCAAAATTCATTTTTGCCATAAGACATGGCTTTTGCAAAAAAAATGGGATGTTGTAGGTTTTCTCACAGGCTGAAGGTTCATAGACTGAAGGTCAAGTCCACCTCATCAACTCCAACTCTACAAAGTTGAGCTTTGATACCATGTTCAAGGAGAGGGGAAGAAGCAAACAAGAATGGGATCCATGGATAGAGAACAATGTACTCTCTCTTCTTCCATTATTCATTCATTGTATAATACTCAAAAGATATTGAGTCTAAGTCAGATGCAAGTTGTTGCAATAAAAGAGACGATAAGGATATTAAAATATCCAAGTCATAGAAGAAATATCGAGATGACAAAACCACCCTTGATCTAAGAATCATAACAAATTAACTAAAGAATGTTGAAAGATTAAAGCCACAATCAAGTGGATTGAAGAAGAGAATAGAAATAATAAGGTTTAAGATTATCTATTTACTTAGAAATACTATCAATTCATATTTTACTTTTTGTATAGACACCAAATTCTTTCTTTGTGTCTGGCTCTACGAGTACTCGACAAAGGGACATGGATGGATCTCTTACCTTTTCAAGAGTTCAACTTTGTAGACTATCTCTCACCTAGTTTCTCACCTTTCAACTTTGTAATTGGACTCTCTTCTCATGATGACCATGAATAAAAGAAAGTTAAATGACATATGAGTGTATAGTAGACTTACCTATTCAACACCTTCACATTGTAGTCTATCCTTAAAGTGTGAAGTAGATGGTCTCACATTCATGTGTGCTCCTTAATTTTCTCCTACTACTCCATCACATTTGATCTAATAAATAAGTGCTCCAACAACAACAAGAGGCAATATAGAGAAGGAGAAGAAGCAAGTTATTAGAGAAGAGCTTGTTAGATATGGTCAATGCCCTACCCTTATAAGGTTCCACCAATGATCCATGGTGCTCTAAGTTGTAAGGCCCCCATTATGAGAAGAAGCCATGTGTGAGCTCGAATGGGTCCTAACTTGTATCATACAAAGGGGCTACACTGAGTGTGATTACCTAATTCTCAACATACCATATAATTGTCCTCTATATTAGGGTGTTGAGATTTAAGCTCAACCATTAGTCACCGACACTGACTCTATCTAGACAGCTGTAGATCTAGCTATCATCATCCATGTGTGTTATAATAACTGAGTTGGTTAGATTCAACCGCAATTAGTAGTATGGTTAGTTAGTGACCTATTTTCATACACTACATTTTCACACCTCTCTTAGCTCAAATAAGTCCATGCTACTTTGATTCACTGATTTACTAAGGCTTCCAACAACATTCACTTATCAAATTAGCAAAGAGGGGAGATTCTAGAAGATTTGTGAAGATTGGAAGACTCAAGCAACAACATCAAGCTAGTATCTCCTCTTGATACTATTTACCACTGCCATTTCTTATGTCTCTTGACACATTCAAAGTCAAGTTATTTTTGAGAATTTTGGTGTTAATTTCGAATCTGTTCTAGTCACTCCAACATAGGCAAAGACTTTTTGACATGTCGCTTCAAAGGAGTCGAGTTTCATACCTAGCAGACCCGCATAAAGCTTACCCTAATGAAGAAGGGCCTATGGGCCATCACTAATGGACAAGAGAAGAAGCCCCGGGATGCTGCTCTTGCAGAAATCTAGCAAAAGAATGACGACAAGGCTCAAGCCATCACATAAAGCTTGAGTTAGATGACAACTATATCCACCATGTGGATGCCTATGGCACGTCCCATGACACTTGGGATAGATTGGGCACATTGTTTGGTGCCCAATAAAAGTCCTTAAAGTATGGTCTCTTAATTGAATTTTTCAAATTGAACATGAAGCCTAATACATCCTTGGCATCTCATCTGAACTACATGGAAAGTCTTCTAACCCAGCTTGCAGGAATAAATCTAAAAATGGATGAAGAAAAAGTTTGCCTCTAGATTATGATAATGTTTCAACTACTTTCATCAATATGCCAAACTCTAAATTGGTTGACATTAAGGCCTCCTTGTTAGAAGAAGAAAAGAAGATTAAAGGAAAAGAAGAAACTACAAAAGATGGACAACTATTGTGTGTCAATAACAGGAACAAAGGTAAAAAGGACGATCTAATTTTTTACTTCTGCAAAAGGATGGGACATACTAAGAAGTTTTTTCATGCCAAAAAGAGGTCTCAAAAGGCCTATCTTGTAGCTCTGAAAGAAAAAGACCATGGAGCAAAAGAAGAAGAAGAAGAAGATGATGATGACCATCAGGAGCAGAAGAACAAGCCTCACTAATCCTTCTATTCCAAGTTTTCTAATAGACTTTTTTAAAGCCTTGTATAACCTTGCTCTAATACTTCATTTCATAAGTTTGTAAAATCCTCATGTAACCTAGTACTACAACCTCTATACACTTTGTTTGTGAAGCCCCTATTATAGCCTCTAGATGTCCACCATGTTTTTGGTACCCATACTTAGCTTTGTTTGCAATAGCCTCTGGATGATTACCATGTTTGTGGTGTGCCCACACTTTGCAGATGGTGACTCACTAAAGCCTCTACACACTTTGTGCCTCTCTGATTGTGATTGAGGAGGGCTGTTGAGAATTAGACAATCACACCCAGTGTAACCCCTTTTTATGGAGCAGTTTGGGCTAAGGATATGCATGCTAGCTCAATCCCATGAGCACAATGGTGGAGAATGCTACTATCTAGCTACTATCAAGCATTGTACTTGACTATCACTTTCATCAAGTTGAATGAGATATATCATGATACTTTCTACTTTCATTTAGTGTCATTGTCATTGTCATTGTCTTGCAGAAGTTTGTGTTTATGAGTCAAAGCTTCCATCTTGGAACCTAATTCACTTGTGTAATAGTTAGTTTCTAAGTCTATGTCATTATGAGTCTTGTAGTCATCTTCCAATCTCCATAGCTGCCATGCTCTAGATCCGTGTTTCTGACATGGTAGAAGAAACTGTCAATGAAGATGAATTCCCAACTAAGAAGTCTTCTTCTATTATAAAGATAGACAAACTTGTTCATTTATCAATGCTAGAAAAATCTTCAAAGCACCATTACATGAAATGTCAGCTTGTCAAATATGTAATATTGCTACTAAGAAGAATTACAAAGCTTTAATGAAATGGATGAGATTGAAAAGTAATTCAAAGTCTAAGCTCTTTATTCACTATACATTTTAGAAAAGTTCTAAAGAAGGGGCTACATACGCTTTTGAAGATTGCAAAGTAACATTGGATTATTCATTCCATCAATAGAAGTGTGAGTCATATAAATTATATTTTTGATTTATGTGCTTCTTACCTATTAAGAAGAGCATGTTGACCAATTAGACTTCTCAAATAGAAAGCCATCTTGCAAGAGAAATAGATTCTTGAGCATATTACATCTAGGACACATCGTATAGCTATTCCTAGTTTCAAAGCTTTTTTTCATTTTCATACCATTTTCAATAGTATTCACTTGAGTAGCATGGATACTTAGTAGGGATATTAGGTGATAGATACTTCTAAAACTGAAATAGAATTATGAGAGATTCCATTACATGTGTTACTTGTTAATATTATATATTAATTTGTTTGATGGAGGGGTAATATAAGGAATTTGCATATGCATTTTGCATTTCTCATGTTTGCTACTTAATTCTTTTATATTTATTTTCTTGCAACATTAATAATTATATCAATATATAGTGCTTATCTTTGAACTTGTCAAATTCGAATAAATTGTATCATTTTGCACCTAGATCCTATGACACACAAATCAGTAATTTGCCAATGTTAGATTTCCTCCTTGCGTGTTGTAGGGTTTGAGTGAGTGTCGAGTCTAAATTTTGCTAATATATTGTATTCATGGATTATTTTTTGTCTTAAATAAAAACAAAATAGAAACCATACCACTTGGTCATACATGACCCCTATCAAATCTTAACATTCAAGAGATCATAACAGGTTGTCAATGAAGAGGAATCCAAATTGAGAAGTTATTTTTCTTCCTTTACAAAGTTGGACAAACTTGTTGCTTGAAAAATGCTAGAAAAATCTTTAATCTGCCATTCACCCCATAACATGTCATCTTGTCTCAAACATATTACACTTCTATGAGGAGTTCTAGAGCTTTAAGAAAATGATGGAGATTCAAAAAATGGTTACAAGAGCCAAGACTTTTATCAAATATCCATCTCATGATATGTTTAAAAACGAAAGGATTGTAAAGACAAGGTAAAAGAAGCTTCCTCAAGTTTGCAAGGTAACACTTGACTTTTAACTCCATGAATATAAGTATGAGTTTTATGAATTCCATTGTGGATTTTTGTGCTTCTTGGTCTACCAAGAAGAACTAAGTGACCCAACTAGACTTCACATATTAAAAGCTAGCTACCACAAGAGGATTAAATATGATAAGCATGCAAGCATGGATATTGAGCAGTTATTGAGAGGAGGAAAAGGCTAAGTCAAGGAAACTTGACTTTAAAATTTATGAAAGTGGTAAATCTAATGGAAGAAGGGGGTAGAAAAGACATCCCAAAGGCTACTAAGTCACTCAAGAAAAACTTCCCTCCTTCCTATACTTGGGAAGTAATTCATTATGCTATATAAATGATGCATTAGGGCCAAAAATGCTTCAAAAAATGCACTTTTGTTAATCACAGGATTAAGAAAAGGACCAAATGGAGTTTGCCACGTGTGCAAGAATATTATTTTCTTGTCTCCTCCTTTTTGGAGATAGTAGAGTCCACTTCGTGATTCTCTCCTCTCTTTTAGCCAAAATCTCCAAACTCTGACATGTTTTGGCAATCCCGAAGTCCTTATTTACTTATAAAATCTAACAAAATTGGTTATGATAAAGATGTAAAGCTAAGTAGAAATTTTGTAGAAGCAGAACTAGATAACATTATAGGAAAGCTTTGGAAATCTAGAGAGGTTGACCATAAGGGTGACACCATGAGGTGTATTGTATGCCCCTAATCCTTGTCTCTCTGTTATAATATAGCACGACAAACTCTTGCTTTGGGTTTTGATTATAGGAGATACAAACTTAAACTAGGCATCTAGGTTCCCTTGGATTCAAATACAGATTGCATACCCTTCAATCTTAAGGTGCAAGTTATAGAAAAGGAGGTAAATATCACTTCTAATTGGAATCTTAAAGATGTAAGGGATACCTTGGAGATGCTAGACTATACATCCCTAGAATATAAGTTCAAAGTAAATAGTAAAATAGTTGGAAAAAGAGTTGAACTCTCTCTCTCTTGTATGAGTTGCTTGCCTCCCACAATTGTAAGCTTCGAGCCATAAATATGAAAATATTGATGACATTTATATTTGACAAAAATATTTTCATTGAATGAAGAGTTACAAAATTGAAGTATAGGTATACAAGGATCTTGCTTCATTTGCATCGATTTGTCTTCTTTTAGCTTTGTAACTTCTTCATCACTTTCTGAAAAGATATCTAATCTCCTTGTAGTGGCTTTTTTCTTTGGTTGGTTGAAGAATTTGACTTGGGGCCTCTTCTCTTCAAGGGGTTGATGAGGAGATGGATGAGAAAGTGTTGGCATATTTGTCTTTTTGGAGCTTACCTTACTTGTCTTTCCAGATGACTTGCCTTTTGCTTTACTCTTACTCTTAGTTAAGGATTTAAGTGGAGGAGAGTCGGGGTCGATTGGCATGGTTGCCCTATCTAAAATTAACTAATACATCTCTCTCTTATCTACCATGTATATGAATCAGGGTAATCTAGGCACTGGAAGGAAAGTTGTAAAAAGTTGTTAGGGCAGTGATGGTTCGTACTTGTAGGGAGTAAATACAAAGAAATGGAATGATTATAAAATTTTATGATAATGCAATAGTTGTGAAAACTAAAAGACATGTTGCTCAAAAAATAATGTGAAAGGTACTTACATTAACCCCATCTATATTGGGAATCTTTCAATCTATTGTCCTACAAACATTTGAAATCACTCTCCATCCACAAGAATAAGCATCATTTTGCAAGGGCACTTCTTGTAAGAGAAAGCTATATGGTTTTTGAGGATCAGCAAGATCCTCATATGTGGTGTCCAAAAAGGTAACCACCAACTTGCTAGCATTATAAATGGAAACATGTTATAGAAAAAAGACAATTAAATAAAGTAAATAATAAACCAAAAAGTGAGGATTTGTATTCAACGCACATTTTTGCTTGACCATGGATACCACTAAGAGAGTTCATAAGGATGATTTCTCTAGTGAGAATATCAATATATATTAAGCTCCAATGTCCTCCACAAAGTAAAATGTTAGTAAGAAATGCATACTATAAAGAAGTATACATTAAGCCCTTTGCAAAATTGCATCCCTTTCGATGTAAGGAAAAAAAATATGGTAGTTTGTAATTGGATCGAACGTTCTGAAAAATAATTCTATGTTTGAACGAGATCTTGAAAACAATTCCATTGATAACAGTGGATCAATAATAAATAAAGTTTTAGATATTTATTGGTTGAGAGAAGTAATCAACGCCCTAAAACCAATAGCAAAAACAAAGGAATGTCAATTGCAATGAACAACACTGACTTAATTGAGTATGCATAGTTGAGATGCAACCTAAGAAGTTTATCAATAATTCTAATCTCTGCATGCAAAGTACAAATATGAACATATGTAAGAGGAATTGAAAGAATTGGATCCCATATATCTTCCTTGTTTTTATCTAACTTAGATCTATAGAGTCTCTAGTTGAGGCTCTTCTTACAGGGCGCAAGTTGCTCGAATCTTTAGACCCAACACTTTTCATGCAATAAATACAATGATATTTTGCATTTTTCCTATTACATATTCTAAGCATACATTTGATAGTTTTCAAGTCAGCGCTCATGTGCCATTCCACATTAAAATTACCAACCCCATCAACAACCAACATTTCTCATTCACTTTGAGACTTAATAATGTTTGGAATACATGTACGAGTAAACAACCATTTCAGTGTTTGATGATTCTCAATTTGTACACCTTAGCTGCACCAACCCACCAAATCTCCATCTCAGACTGGAACTTATGCACTAATGCTTGACCCCCACCATTGTTGTATTCCAATATTATATTCATGATGAACATGCTAACTCTTTTCATCTTTTGTCCTTTTTGAATCTGTGCTTCATCTAACTTCAAAGCAAACTTCAAAACACCATGACATTCCTCTAACATGAGTCTATACATGTGAACCATTACAATCTGCACTCTTCTTAGATCAACCCATATATTGTTAAATACATTGTATTCAAAACTAGATTTTCTTTTTGTATTTTCATATGGCATAGATGCTTCAATATGAATGTATTCCCAGAGAACTTGTGGAATATTACGATTCATGGCAGTCCTTGCAACTGATACTCTTAGGGCTTGAGGTAACCCAAATGCAGTTATTCTATTACATTTTAAATTTTTAATCCATAATCTTGAGATAGCCTAATAACTATTTCGACTAATGCCCATAGTATCACATGTCTCTACAATTTCCTTTAGTTTTACTGTGTCCTTTAAGTCCTTCACCAATTCTTTGAGTGTTGGACCTCTCCAATCCATATTCTGAGGTGACCTAAGAATCCTCAAAATATCATTCTTAGTCATAGTCTCTTTTAAAAAACTGATTCTCTCCTCACTCTCTCGAATATTAATACCTAACATGTTAGAGACATATTTCTTTGCAAGATTCAATCTTCTTTTCTTTACTCTCTCTCACACAAGCTAGTTATATTTTTTAATGGTCTCTTTCTCTCTCAATCCTATTGGAGTTTTCTTTAAGTGTGCTAGCTTGTCTTGTAATGTCTTATTAGCATTTTTCAAAATGTCAATCTTATTTATAATCTTAGAAATGCTTGTTTGTGCAATAAATAATGTTTTTCTCATTTCATTCATTTGAGCCATGTATGTGTAAGATGTAGAGTATAACCTTTTACAATAGCCAAGCATCCTATTATAACCTTCCCCAACATATCTCACGTAGTCATGAATATTAAAAAAATTAGGAGGTTTACATGTTGAAAGATCCTTGGGATAAATATTTTCATCCACCCACAAATCTATATGTTTCTTTCCTTGAGTTCGCAATCTGTTGGCCTCCATCTCATATGTTAGTACTACTTGACAATGTATACTTCTCCAAGATGAATAAAATTGGATCTAGTTGGATGGTAAATTTGTACTTGCATGTGTATCACTTGCATAGATATTGCTAAACATTTTAGCAGATCAACGATCACAGTGATAAGAAAGTGAGCCCAAAGAAGAGAATGGCAAAAGAGAATGGAGAAAGAGTGTGGAGAAAGAGCGTGTGAAAAGAAAACACAAGAGTAGACAAACCACAATATAGGTGGGCATTTCTCGAAAATACAAATTCTCCCAAGTTCCAAGACAAAAAATAGTCGAAAAGGTGACCTTGTCATAAAGATGAGGGACGATTAATGGCTAAGCTCTTTAATGAATTCAATATTCTCTCATTAATCACATCTAAGCAACCAAATTTGGTGCTTTCATTCTTCCAAAATCTCAACTAATTAGCAACTTAATCATTTTTTTACAAGCCTTTTTTAAAGCGTTTTTGGCTCTAATGGTTGAGAAAACTACAAGGCATAGGAATGACTACTATACAAGGAAAACTTTGTGGATGAATTAAATGAAAAAATCTTCTTATTAAGCATAAATTCTTACATTCTTTAAATTCTTATAAAATGCTAACTTGAACTTTCACTTGTTTAACATGTACTAGGTTTTAATGATGAACATTTTCTAGCTCAAGCCTCATTTTGGTAGCATAAGAGCTGTGGATTCTGTAATTTTTTATTACTTGCCAAGGATTATTTTAAACATTTTAAAGACTTATTATCCCAAGACTTAGGTGAGCCCATCTTGCTACACTATGTAGAACTTTATCTTGATTTTTGGGCTTTCCACATATCCTCAAATAAAGACAAGGTTATGGTTATCAAAAAATATACTACAATTAGGAATCTTGGCTAAGATCTAGGCTTCAAAGGTTCAAGAAGTCAATGTTTCTTGTGCCATAGTGCTATGCCTTAGTTGCTACTCCTATGGAAAATCCATATTGCAAGGATATAAGAGACAAAGATATCTCCCACATAATATTTATTTTCCTTCCAATCATCATGGTTTTGATAAAGCATTTGCCTCACATTCTGAATCTCAATTTCATGTTGAGAGTGTAAACAATCAGAACATCCTAGTAACCCACTATTTCCAACTCCAATAGACCTAATTATATAATAAAGTGTACCAAATTTAGATGGTTCACCTATTAATATTTTTTTAATATAATTCTCCATACATCACTATGCTTCTTGCCTTTATCTCCTAATATTTTAGCTTTAACTTGATTAGTGAGAACCTTATTATTCTTTCTCTCCATCTCAAATATGGTATTTCCATCACTATGCAAATATAACTCTTCCTTTTATATGGAGCTTCATCCATATCTCTAAGAAGGAAGAGAAAGACGTGCAACATTCAACACTTCTTAGATATAGGATAAACACAAACGAAAATAATTAAAGAGAATCCAAAGATAAATGAGAAACTCCTTGAGGAAATAGCCTTGAGAAAATTGATACTTTAAGAATCTTATTATAGTATATTCAAATGCTTGATAATTCCCTTATGGGAGAAGAGAGAGAAATGCCTATAACAATAAAAAATATGTTTAATAGGGCCTCTAAAACTACAACAAATGCAAATATAGAGAAAAACATTTTATCTGAGTATTCTAAATAATACCTTGACTAGTTTCTTACTTCTTATACTTCAAATGATATCTTAAGCTTCTTCCAATTATACATACATATACATAAAAGAAAAAGAGAAATAGTTAAAGAAGAAAGAAGGCAAAGAGAAAGACATGTAATAATTATAAAAAGCTTGTTTACTAGGACTTCTAAAACTACTTCAAATGCAAATATAAAGAAAAATGATACTTTTAATATTCTAAACAATACCTTCCTAAGTTTATTGCTTCTTGCAATCCAAATGGAATAAGAAGCTTCTTCCAATAGTGCATACAAATATAAGAAAAATAAAAATAATGAGAAGAGAAAAAGAAATGAGAAAGAAGTGATGCTATGAGAGAAAAAGAAAGAAAAATGATACCTCAAGCTTTTTCCATGGTGCACATGAATCAAAGAGAAAGAAAATTTGTGAGAAGAGAAATAAGAAAAAGAATAACAAAAACAACAAAAGAACATGTGAAAGTGCAAAAGAGCAAGAATTGAAATGATAAAAGCCCAAAAAGAAAACACAATCAAATTCAAAAAACGGTCATATTCAAAACTTTTAGAAAATTGAACTCTTTTTCAGGGTCCTACTTAAATATTTGGGAATTGGACTATTCAATACGAGAAAGCAAAGATAAAAGAGAGAGATGTTACTGTTATTTAATGCTACTTCGGCCTTGAAAGTGGAGAAAAACTAGCAATGAATAAGGCGTCCTTCTTTTCTTCTTTTTTATCTAGTTAGGATATGATTAAGAATTAATCAAAATCCTAATAGGGCTTGTTTAGCCTCAAAATTGGCAATAATGTCCTATGTTCAATTGTGATCGAGGGCATGGCAATAATTGCATGGTATAAGAAATGAATCCAAATGTGTGAATTTACACTTGGTGGATCATCATAGCAAAGTTATTCACTATAACAAAACTAGCCAATTTATTTGAAAATCATAATACAATGGAATAATGTATGTCAAGTAACATTATATAAAAACTACAATGACTATAGGGATGTGCAATTGGTCATTAATTTTTCTTGCCTAGGAACC